>NW_027617096.1:45000-148533 GCF_964187855.1 Myxine glutinosa
TCCCTCCCCCCCCCCCCCGGCCCCCAACCCCACGGTTCCGCCGCTCCGAGCCCCCCTCCGCCCCCCGTCCCGCGCTGACGCATTAGACGCGGTGCTCCCGATCCTGCGGGACGGCCGAGTCCCGGCGAAAAAGGCGGAATCGAGTCACACTTCCCTCCCGCCATTCAAGCGAAAAGTTTACTTGTTTTCCTTCCGGATGCCGCGATCAAAACAGGGAGAGCGCACAATGGCCGCTAAAAATACGTGCATGGGAAAGGCGGCGCTAATGGGCCCCGTCCTTGATTGTGGAAATGGACGCTCCTGGGACGACTCTTTAAGCCCTCAACCCCCCACCCCCCTCCCCTCCTCCCTGCACCCTTCCTCGGCTCACTAAGCTCTCCCTCACGGATGAACGTGTACACCACGGATGTCCGACACACCTCGAGCCGTCTTACCCCGAGTCCCGAGCTCCTGATCCTCAGGATCGCGATCTCTCCGTTCCAGATGCTCAGACTCCCCGAGGATCCTCCTCAATCCGCTTCCCACCCGAACGGAGCGCTTCGCCGTGCCGCCTCCTCAGTGCATCGCGGGTACCCTCGTCGCACCGTTCGTCCGCCACGGGTACTCGGGGATACCGCGGGATGATCGCTTCGTCTAGCGCAAATGTAACGGTACCAGCTGAGCACGAGAGTGCGCGATCTTCCCTCCTCACGTCTTCTCCTCTCCCGTATCCCTGAGCCTTACCCTCGGCTCCCCCCTCGTGTCCCCGCCCAGCGAGTGGCCGGTCGGGGCGGTGCTCCAAGGAGAGGGGCTGAGGGTGCTCGCCCGAGCATCGAGGGTGGGGGTGCGGAGCAGCGCGGCCTTCACGCTTTGGGAAGCATCAACGAGAGGATCGAACCCGATGAGGGATCCAGTAGTTTACACTTTTCTCTCCGCACCGTTTTACTCGAGACCATTGTAGCTTTTAGACTCACCCTTGATGTGGTAGAAGATGAGGCTAAAGTGGATGAGGGTGTGGGGGACGATGCGCCGTGCAGTCTTTATTGGGGAATTAGCGCGCAACACCCCCACTGAGCCATTTTCCTGTCCTGTCGTTTACCTGTCCGCTGTCACTCACACTGTCTCTCTGTGTCTCGTTTGGATCCGGCGAGTTGGGAGACTGATCTCCTACCTGGAAAGGTATCGAGAGGGAAAATGTTTCAATCTTTATAAATGAGCAGACGTAAACTGGACTGTGCACTGCACTGCAGGTGCGATCACGCATGCAGGTTATAGGTGCACTCCAGGTGCGATCACGCATGCAGGTTATAGGTACACTACAGATGCCATCACACATGCACGTAGGTAGGTACACTGCAGGTGCCACCACGCATGCATGTTATAGATACACTGCAGGTGCCATTATGCATGCAGGTAGATAGAAGGTAGGTACACTGCAGGTGCCATCACGCATGCAGGTAGGTAGGTACACTGCAGGTGCCATCGCACATGCAGGTAGGTAGGTACACTACAGGTGCCATCACGCATGCAGGTTATAGGTACACTGCAGGTGCCATCATGCATGCAGGTAGGTAGAAGGTAGGTACACTGCAGGTGCCATCACGCATGCAGGTTAGAGGTACACTGCAGG
This sequence comes from Myxine glutinosa, assembly GCF_964187855.1. NCBI lineage: Eukaryota > Metazoa > Chordata > Myxini > Myxiniformes > Myxinidae > Myxine > Myxine glutinosa. The sequence goes on from NW_027617096.1 coordinate 46,610, forward strand.
TGCCATTATGCATGCAGGTAGGTAGAAGGTAGGTACACTGCAGGTGCCATCACGCATGCAGGTAGGTAGGTACACTGCAGGTGCCATCACACATGCAGGTAGGTAGGTACACTACAGGTGCCATCACGCATGCAGGTTATAGGTACACTGCAGGTGCCATCATGCATGCAGGTAGGTAGAAGGTAGGTACACTGCAGGTGCCATCACGCATGCAGGTTATAGGTACACTGTAGGTGCCATCACGCATGCAGGTTATAGGTACACTACAGGTGCCATCACACATGCAGGTAGGTAGGTACACTGCAGGTTTCTTCACGCATGCAGGTTATAGGTACACTGCAGGTGCCATCACGCATGCAGGTTATCGATACACTGCAGGTGCCAACATGCATGCAGGTAGGTAGAAGGAAGGTACACTGCAGGTGCCATCACGCATGCAGGTATGTAGGTACACTACAGGTGCCATCACACATGCAGGTAGGTAGGTACACTGCAAGTGCCATCACGCATGCAGGTAGGTAGGTACACCGCAGGTTTGTTAGAGGGTCTTGGTTGCGATGGTTGTGCGGTCGGGGTGTCCTGGCGGTAGGTGAAGGACAGACGGCTCTCGGCGTCTTGTTGATGGAATGCGGGCCGGGTGCAGGTAAAAAGTGCTGGCAGCGCCATTAATAAGGCGGCGGGTTTGTGCGGTACCTGGTTTGCCTGCACCGGGCCGCTCTCGCCTCAGCAATCGATGTAATGAAAAGCAATGAAGCCTTATCACCTGCGGGGCGGACAGTGCCCGATAAAGCCCGGACGAACCTCCGGCAAGGATACAATTACGAAGGGAGCCCGACATGTCGTTTGTACATCCAGGTGTTCGGGCGATGACACACCGACGGCGATTGCTTTGATGAAACGTCTGGGCATGGGGCCCGGGTCACCTGTTCGACGGTGCCAAATTGGCCTTTTACGGACCTTGGTTATATGGTACGTACATAATACGTACCTACGTCAGAATCCGTGCTGACAGGCTGTCGCACAGGAAGACGAGCGATGCGTGCTTTCGTGCACGCATTCTTGTGTAAGCTTCCCAATGAAAGCGGTCGGTGTGCTTGCAGGTAACACCATGCATGCAGGTACGCACACTGCAGGTTCCATCACGCATGCAGGTTATAGGTACACTGCAGGTGCCACCCTGCATGCAGGTACACACACGACAGGTTCCATCACGCATGCAGGTTATAGGTACACTGCAGGTGCCACCACTCATGCAGGTATGTACACTGCACGTGCCACCACGCATGCAGGTATGTACACTGCAGATGCCACCACGCATGCAGGTATGTACACTACAGATGCCACCACACATGCAGGTATGTACACTGCACGTGCCACCATGCATGCAGGTATGTACACTGCAGATGCCACCACGCATGCAGGTATGTACACTACAGATGCCACCACGCATGCAGGTATGTACACTACAGATGCCACCACGCATGCAGGTATGTACACTGCAGATGCCACCACACATGCAGGTATGTACACTGCACGTGCCACCACGCATGCAGGTATGTACACTGCAGATGCTACCACGCATGCAGGTATGTACACTGCAGATGCTACCACGCATGCAGGTATGTACACTGCAGATGCTACCACGCATGCAGATATGTACACTGCAGATGCTACCACGCATGCAGATATGTACACTGCAGATGCCACCACGCATGCAGGTATGTACACTGCAGATGCTACCACGCATGCAGATATGTACACTGCAGATGCCACCACGCATTCAGGTATGTACACCGCACGTACCACCACACATGCAGGTATGGACACTGCACGTGCCACCACGCATGCAGATATGTACACTGCACGTACCACCATGCATGCAGGTATGTACACTGCAGGTGCCACCACGCATGCAGGTATGTACACTGCACGTGCCACCACGCATGCAGGTAGGTACACTACAGCTGCCTCCCGAGTGACCACTTTTATCCCGCGTGTACCTAATCGTGTCCACCCGTATAATACATTCCATATGGTATACTCGCTCTTATGAGGCAATGATTGTGTGTGGAATGCGGTCGTGGCCCCAAGTTCCTTTCCCACCACAATCATCGTGTCACACTCAGTCCGGAGATAGCGGAGCTGCGCTCAAGCTGCGGCGCCAAACGTCCAAGTTTGTTTATTTTCCGTTCAGCTTTCACATTCCAGATTTAAAATGTCGAAAACGCTGAAGTCGCATGAACTCCATTGTCGTGTGAAAGGAAAAGACGTTTAACTTGCGGTGCACGGAAGCCGACATGCATTCGCACATCTGTACGAGGTACTTTACAAGGCGAGCGTCGCTAATCCACACAAAGTACTTCCAAATAATTACAGCACATGGAAGATCCTCATTACTGGAGTAAATCAACGATCGTACCCATCACGCTTGGACAAAATGGCGACAATATAACCAACAAAGTGCGATGCGGTATTTGTTGGTTATAATGCATCTCATCATGTGAACTCCAAGCCAAAACGACGCCTGCACGTCATGATCGTAAATGCTGAGATCGAGATTGCTGGGCTCTGGAGGTCACGTGCTCCAACGAAGTCCGTGCAAGTAGAAGGGTACGTGTAAGGTGCATCTCGTCACACGTCGTGTGCATCTCATCATGTGTCTTATGCATCTCATCATGCGTCATATGCATCTCATCATGCATCGTATGCATCTCATCATGCGTCGTATGCATCGCATCATGCGTCGTGTGCATCTCATCATGCATCGTATGCATCTCATCGTTGTGCGCATTACGGCGTACAACGATCTCATCAGGCGTCGTATGCATCTCATCATGTGTCGTATGCATCTCATCATGCATCATATGCATCTCATCATGCGTCGGGTGCATGTCATCATGCATCGTATGCATCTCATCATGGGTCATATGCATCTCATCATGCGTCATATGCATCTCATCATGCATCGCATGCATCTCATCATGCGTCTTGTGCATCTCATCATGCGTCATGTGCATCTCATCATGTGTCGTGTGCATCTCATCATGCGTCGTGTGCAAGTCATTATGCGTTGTGTGCATCTATCATGCATCGTGTGCATCTCATCATGAGTCATTTGCATCTCATTATGCGTCGTGTGCAAAAGAACACGCATCGTGCACGTCTCATCATGCATCGTGCACATCTCATCATGCGTCGTGCATGTTATTATGTGTCGTGTGCATGTCATTATGCGTCGTGTGCATGTCATCATGCGTAGTGTGCATGTCATTATGCGTCGTGTGCATGTCATCATGCGTCGTGTGCATGTCATCATGCATCGTATGCATCTCATCATGCGTCATGTGCATCTCATCATGCATGGTGTGCATCTCATCATGTGTCATGTGCATCTCATAATGCGATTAAGCCTGTAGTCCAACGCTGTCTGGAACAGCGTTTGTCTGTCTCTCCAGTGTATGTATGAATGTATGTCTTGCACGAACGTCCACCAATCAGAGCTGAGGTTCTGTTCACATAGCAGGGGGACAGCAGATCCTCCATTTAGCAGATTCAAGCCCAGCTATGTCGTTTTTTTTACGGCGTAGCCCATAGGGCAAAGCCGTCTCGAACAGTGTTTGTCTATCTGTATGTATGTATGTATGTATGTATGTATGTATGTATGTATGTATGTATGTATGTATATATGTCCACTCAAACGTACACCAAACAGAGCTGAGGATCTGGTCACATGACAGGGTGATGTGATTACGTCTGTGATGTCATTACGGCGTACAACAGTTGACTCCACACTCCGCCATTTTGATTCCAATGCCGTTGAGGCCGAACATATTGTCGAACCTGTCATATATCACAATCACCATGCTCTACCTTTACGTTTTCCATTCAGTGTGAAACGCAATCAAACCGATTGTTAAAATGACCATCAAATATCGAAAGCAAAGACGTTACGGGTCTTCTAACGACACAGTACGTTTTGCGGTGTAGGCCTTCGGCTTCATGCCTTCATGCCTCACCTTTAGGCCGCTTTGGACAAATTATCCCAGGTTTCTTAATACAGTAGTATCATTTTCATAATAATAATAACAACGTTAATAATAATAATAATATCGTAAATATAATTATCGTTAACACTGCAATCACTCTGTCATGACTGCAAAGTTATTGGATTGAAGCGGTGTATGGTTGGTTCATTGTTGACTCGAAACATATTGTTGCAGATCTCCCGAAGCCCGTTCCCGTTATAATGAGGGGATTAAACCCCTTTTTCCCCCTGGGTCTTCGGGTCCGTGAGGCCGAATCGCCACTTCCGGGCAAACGTGAAAAAGGGTATCGGGACAAATTCGCACGTACCCTTAACCCACGTTGCCACGAAAGCGGTAACCGAACCTCGCACAAGCCACGCTTAATCGAGTATGCCCGAGCGGTATCCGTATCACGTGACTCGTGCTGTTACTTTTATGGAACCCGATTCGAGCGGTTTTATTCATACCATGCGAAGCCAATTGACGGAAGGGACAGGAACGGTCAAATCAGAGGAATAACAGAATTTATTATTATTTACAAGGATCAGGATAAAGGAAAGGGGACACAGAGCAGAAGCTTAACAATGGTAACTAAATCCCAGACACAGGGCTCACTCACTCACACGGGGAAAAGAAGAGAAGAGGTTCACGCGCCAAGCGCGCGAATGCCCGGCGTGGCTCTCGGGATGTTCACGGCACGTATGCAGGCAAAGGCAGGCAGGAGGAGATCGCGCGTCTTTGGCCTGGCACGGGTCGTCCTCTCGAGCACGCGATTAATACAGCGCAGAGCGCAGGGCACGGGGAAGGTTCGTGTACAATGGGCAATTCAATTCGCTCGTTCTGCAGCTCCACTTGCGTTCTCAAGCTCAACCCAACTCACTCTCACGGGGAACTGTAACTCGTCTCACAGGGAACTGGAACTCAGCACACGACTCTGACTCATCTCCCGTCTCTCTCCTCAACTGAACTGCCGTCAATTCAACTTGCACACGACTCTGACCGACCTCAACTGCCGTCTCGACCCGAACTGAGGTGGGGGGCTCGGAGCAGGGTTATATGGCTCCGCCCGACCTTACCCAAATGTTCCAAACCCCGCCTCTGGTCGTCGTTGTTAGCCACTCCCCTCGAGCCGTGATTGGCGGCTCGTGCTTACCGACCACTCCTCCTGCAGCGCCTCCCTTCGGCCTCGGTAGACTTGTTCAGGCCTGCCACGTGGCATGCTGTCGCCAAAAGAACACCTAAGCTCACTGGCCTACTCAATGCAAAACTAAACACAGGAAAGGACTACGCTTACATTCACTAAGAAATAACTGAACTATCGCGAGGCTTCATGTTGTGGTGCGTCTACCTACGAGGGGGAATTAACCTTTATTCCAAAACCATAACAATATAGAATAAACCATATACTGTCTTAATGCAATCTTTTCACTTTCATGGTGACCGACAGCTTAGAGACTTTCAGTACTTCCAAAAAAAAAACAATACTTACATTATTTGCTAACTGGTATTTGCTAGCTTCCCCTCCCAGGTCATAGGCCTACTATCCCCTTCAACTAAAATATCAAACAAGCCCAGCTACGCCGCTGTTAGACTTTCGGTCTTGTTTTCTGTTAAATGGCTGCACAGGAATTGTAATTATTGTGTTGGTGCAGCCCTCATAACACACCAAAAGGTGTAAATGTGGCCCACTCTGCTAAATAGGTTGAGAACCACCGGTCCTTCGTATGTAAACCTATTTCCTGCTCGACATTCTCGAACATTCTTTCTTTCATTTCATTTTATTTTCGCAAAGAATCTTGAGCTGGTGCGTCAATGTTCCGTCTCCATTAAATTATTTACTCCTCCGAAAATGATAATGGGACTTTCACTAAAGTTTGCCCCTTGACCATTCTGGTCTACAACATCTTTCTGGTTTTGACCTTCCTGGTTGACCCAACCCTGATAGTCTATGAGAGTTTATGAATGGAGATAAAGATGATGATGAGGATGGACGATGGTGACTCATGATAAGACCAATGATCAGCATTTCAAATCATTCCTTCTGGTTCTGATCTGCCAACACACGGTGTATCCTTGGATTCGCTTTGACGCCTCGACAGCACTTCATTAAACCCTTATGGTCCTGTCCCGTGATGTTCTGTATTTCCAGCTGTACAGATCCAATTGGCCTGCGGTGTGATGAAGGCAGGCCTTCCCATGTGGATCACACCACCGCAGGGAAGCGGTGACAGTCTCATACCTAGTGGGGATGGGAATAACGCAGGCAGATGACGGATGAGGATTGGGCCTAAATATTCGTGAACATATTGTACGTAAGCTTACAATTCTTTTTTACGTGATCCAGGTGGCTTTCGCAACTGAGTGCATGAGTGATTATTTGCTATGGAGAACTGAAATTTCCCTCAGTCAGGAGCAAACTTCATGTTGAATACACAAAGAGGTGGGTGGGGGTAGAGGAGTTGGGAGATGCTGGGGGGAAGGAGAAGGATATTACAAGGTGAGGGGAGCGAGGAGGGATCTGTGAGCAGTACCAGGAAGCAAGGTGGGAATATAGATTTCATCCATAATATGTAGACAGACCATGAAGGCAGGAAGGAGCTTTTTATATAAAAAGTCGAGAGAAAGATCAGGGAGCAACAGAACAAAAGGAACAGCAGAAAGAGAGAGGGGGGGGGGGGGGGGGGGACACACAACAGAATGGGATGAGGGACAAAACAGAAGGGGACAAATGAGGAATAAGGGGTAGGGAAGGACAATAGGGGTGTACAAGATGGATACAGAAGAAACTCTCCGGAAGGAAAAGCTGGAAATTTATAAAGAGTTGGGCTTTTGGGAGGCGTTAATGGGGGTAGCAAAGATCATGGTTTTGGATTGGGGACGATATGAGATGGTGGTGAACATCTATCTTGAAGACTTGGAGGGAAGATTGAGATTGAAGAGGATGTGGAAGTTGGTCCCACAAGTGGGGGGAAAAGAGGAATATATGAGTGGAGGTGAGTAGTGATTGTGGATTTAGGTACTTTCACCAGAAGGGGGTTGATGGTAGACCAAGTGTACCTTGCATACATCTGGCGACTGCTGACTTTGAAGGTCTCCATTTAAATGTGGTTTGCCCAAGAAAGATCATGGCTGATCATGAGACCCAGGAGTTTGAATGATTGAACTTACTCAATAGGATTGTTAAGAAAGTTCATAGCAGGGTTTGCGAGATGGTCCTTTTGGAGAGAGTTAGTGATGAGAGTTTTAGACTTGAGAGTGTGACTATCTTGTGATTTTTAGTTCACCTGGAACGAAGTTCAGGGGAGCTTATGCGATGGTGCGTTGTCCGTCCGTCCGTCCGTCAGTCCGTCCGTCCTTCCGTAAACACTTGAAACCTCTTCTCCGAAACCGTTGATGGGATTGCGACCAAATTTGGCACAAATTATATTTGTTGTGTTCTGACTAAAGTTTTTTCACGGCATTAAAAAAAAATCGGGGTCCAAGGGTCAAAGTGGATCCAGGTTTGACTCCCCAAAATAGGAATTTGCTTTTTCCTCTGAAACTATACACAATATTTCGATGAAACGTGACCACAACCTTCACCACCCGTGATGTACCGAAGTTTGTTCACGGCATTAAAAAAAATCTGCCACCTTGGGGGTCTATGGGGGGGGGGGGGGGGGGGGGAATTGCCCCCTAAAATAGGTATTTGCTTTTTTCTCAGAAACTACACACACAATTTCGATTAAACTTCCCCACAACCTTCACCACCCGTGATATACCAAAGTATGTTCACGGCATTAAAAAATAGGGGGTATATGGGGTTGGCGGAGGGAGGGTTGCCCCCAAAATCGGTATTTTTTTCTTTGTTTATTTAAAGTCTTATTATTACGTTAGTATGATCGACATGCTGCCCTGTCTACTAGCAACGATTGAAATTGGTTTAAAATACCTCTAGTCATGCAGTATACTGTTTATTCTACCAGGTGAACGCCAGGGGTATTGCTCCTGTGTTGTTTCAAGGTCTGAAGAGAGGGAAGAGGCTGCTGCCTGCCTGTCTGAAGGATGAGGGATGTCATGGCAGAGGGTGGATTCATCAGCAAATATACGAGTATAAAGGAGATTTTACCAGAGTCCGAGAGATCATTCATGAAGATCAGGAATAGGACTTGGTCCAGAACACTGCCTTGGAGCACTCCACCCTTGACAGAGAGAGGAGATGAAAGGAATCCGTTGCAAGCCACACATTGGCTATGAAAGCAGAAGTTAGTAAGCCATGTGTGGAGTTGGCCTTGGATGTCATAGGCAGAGAGTTTAGAGAGAAAGGCAGGATATCTTACTGTAACAAAAACACGAGATATGTCCAGAGAGAGCTGATAGGTCTGTAGTTGAGGCGATCGGTTTTGGTACCTCTTTATGTAGTGCAGTGATGTTGGCAGATCTCCAAACAAATGTAAGATGACCTAGCACAAATGACAGGGTGAAAAGGGCAGAGAGAGGATGCACAAGTGCAGCAACACAGGTTTTCATGATATGTGAGCTAATGCAGTCTGGTCCAGTAGCCGAGTCAGAGTCGAGGGTTGAAAAAACCTTCTCCACCTTCCAGATGCATGAGACGCCGTGTCCAGGAGCATTTTGGTATGACATGGAAGGATGGGTAGTGAGAGTGAGGGGTTTGGGAGACAAGATTTTGAAGCACACACAATTGAGACATTCAGGCTTCTCACGAGCGGAGTCGGCTGTGGTGCCATTTGAAGAAAGGGAAGAGATGTAAGGCGAGCAAACTCCAGAGACAGACTTAACAAGACACCACCAGGTTTCAGAGGAGGGAGACAGGTTTGAAAGTTCAATGTTGAAGTTGGACAGATGTTGTTTTCTGGCTCTTATGAGAGCGGACACACTTGTTGGGGGCTTTGTTGAATGATCTGAGATTGCCTCCGGTTGGATTTGCTTTCCAGAAAGAGACCGCAAGTTTTTTCAAAGCAACTGCCTCACCATAGGATTCAATGTGCTCTGCATGAGCGGGGGTGTGGCGGGTCAGGGGCACAGCCTCCGTTATGCACCCACAGCCACAGGGGGCCACCCACAAAGGGGGCGTTTATATTTAATTTAAATTCAGTTTGGAGAAAAGAGGGAGTGTAAAAAAGATGGAGGCGGGGAGTGTAAAACCAGCTGCAGAAGGAAATTCAATAGAAATAAGAATCGCAATGGATGAAATATATCGTTATATTTTGCTTAGATTTCAACATTTAGCATCTTGCTTTCGACCATGATTTTTAGATTTGTGATTTTAAATTTGGTATTGAGTTTCTGACCTAGAATTTTGATCTTGAATGTCAATGATCAGTTTCTGCAAAGTGCTTTTGCAGATCTTGCAATGCAAGTCAGTGGAGTTCAACAAATGTCGGAAAGGGGAAGAAGAGGGCTGCATACAGACTCTTAATGAGAAAGCTGGCAGTTGTTACGGGCTAAAGTTGATAAATCCATCAATAGCATGTCGTATGAAATTTTAGTGGGTCAAGTCAGTCTTTATGATGAGCTAGCGCAAATTTCAAGCCAATCGTATGACAGCATTTTAAAGCACAGTATGTTGATCGGTTCGGTCCGCTCGGTTACAGCTGAAACCACTAAGACGAACACTCTGAAACTTTTGCAGATTGTAGGCACATTACCTGAATAAAGTGTCGTAAAAATCGGTCAACGCGTTATGACGTGGCATAGGCCAGAAGATCAACAAAGGCCAAGGGTCAACGAGTTAGGTGAGATTTTTAAAATCCTCAATTTTCATACGATTGACTTGAAATTTGAACAGGAATTGCATTTCAGGTCACTGAAATTATTTTCAGGTCACTGAAATCAACCACCAATTATTTTTGAAGTATAAGGGTCAAAAGGTCAACATAGGCCGAATTTCTAAAATTGTAAATTTTGATCCAATTGACTTGCAATTTCAAGAGGATTTGCATATTTGCTTATTGAATTCAACCACCAATTATTTTTGAGGTCAACATATGCCAAAAGGCCAACAGAGACCAAGGGTCACCAACTTAAAGGTGAAATTTCTGAAATCCTCAATTTTCATCCGATTGACTGAAGTTTCAACAGGATTTGAATATTTGGTCATTGAATTCAACCACCAATTCTTACTGAGGTCAACATAGGTCAAAAGGTCGAAATAGGCCAAAGGTCAACAACTTAAATTTTGTCAACTTAAATTTTAAATTTTGTCAAATTTAAATTTTGTACAACAACAACAAAGGACAACAATATTGCAGGCCTGGACAAAATCACAGACTGGTCCAACAAGTGGAACATGTCTTTCAATCCTGACAAATCTCACACTCTTACGATGTCTCTCCGAAAAGACCGACTGGACAACCCTCCCATCTACTTTCTCAACAATCCTCTCCAAGAAGTTCTGTCACTCAATCTTTTGGGTCTCACTATCTGCCAGGATCTTTCCTGGGAAAACCACATTTCTAAGCTGGTCGCCGAATGGGCATCCTCCGTCGTGCGAAGTCCTTCCTTGGCACACCTGAGGTCCTCACCACATACAAGGCTTTCATCCGCAGCTTAATGGAATACTGCTCTCCCCTCTGGGCCGGTGCTCCTGCCTCACACCTAGCTCGTCTTCACGCTGTTGAAACCAAAGCTTTCAGAATCATTGGAATCTCCCGCGATGAAGCTAACTCCGAGGGCCTTTCACTCACTCACCAGAAGTTTGAAAAGGATTTCCATATTTGGTCAATGATTTCAACCACCAATTTTGACTGAGGTCAACATCGGTCAAAAGGTCAAAATAGGCCAAAAGTCAACAGCTTAAAGGAGAAATTTCTGAAATCCTCAATTTTCATCCAATTGGCATGAAATTTGAAGAGGATTTGCATAATCAGGTAACTGAATTCAACCACCAATTATTTTAAAGGTCAAATTTGTTTTATAGACTTCACAAGTATCGTGCTGTGCACGACATCTTTCTTGTTAGTCTGTCTGTTTGTCAGACAATTGTTGTCCAGTTTTCAAGCAATCGTTCTGAAATTATTTTGTGTGTGTAAGTGACCAGCCAAGGACAGAAACGTGCATTTTTGCTGAGGATCCAGATCCGGATACTATAATTTTTTAAAGTGATTCTTCACCATTCAGAGATAGAGCCAAAACGATATATAACATGATATCTCAAAAAGGTGTGGACAGATTTGGACGAAACTTGGTGGACCAGTAGTGTGTGTGACAAGGCCGAATTGATTCAATTTTGGTGAAGATCCGGATTCACAAACCAGAATAAATAAAAATTTAAAGTAATTTTTCACCATTGAGTGACCATGCTAAAAACGATATATAGCATGATATCTCAAAAAATTACCAACGAACCCAGACGAAACTTGCTGGACAGGTTGCATATCTGACAAGGAATGATTCATTCTATTTTGATGAAGATCCGCATCCACAGGAGAATTTTCTTTGAATTCTAAGTGGTTTGTCATCATTGAGAGATGGGGTCAAAACTATATATAGCATGATATCTCAAAAAGTTGTGGATGAGTTATGACAAAACTAGGTGGATGAGTTGGTTAGGTGACCAGAACAAGCCGATTCAATTTTATTTCCGATCGAGCCTCTCAATGGGATGCAAAATGTAAAATGTTCAGCCTGACAGGGGTATGCGCTCCACTGAGGGCCATTCTACTTTGTTCTGTTTTGCCAAGTGTTGCTCTATGAGTGATTTTTCATCTGTCTGTTTGTCTGTCTGTCTGTCTGTTAACAAGATATCTCAAAATGTTATGGACGGATTTGAATGAAATTTGGTGGAGAGGTTGGGAGTGTGACAAGGACGAAATTATTAGATAAACAGGACAACCAGTTTAACATCCATCCAAGGGGTGTTCATCCCCAAGCTAGGCGGCTCAGAGGCGAGTTTGCGGTACCTCTTGAGCCTCAATGGCTGAGATTGTGGAGTAAAATTTTACAATAATCAAGGATAGCGTGGAACTGGACTTGGATTGGAGAGTTTGAGTAAATGTGGAAGATCTTGACTATTTAGTTCCAGAACTTGTGCAAACAGAACATCGTGATCGCTGTTCAACTTCCATAACAAAGTAACGAAAAATATGCAGACGACAGCTTTACAGTAAGAAAGCAGAGCCAGTGCTGAGTGCAAGTGCTGCCTGGCTGACCTACTAAAATAATTGTGACCACCTCCATTTTTCGTCCATGCGGGGAGAAAGTGTCAGCGAGGACTTGGCCACCGGCCAGCCTTTCAGAGAGGAATTTGCCCTGGACATGTATTGAATAAACACCCGATCAAGTGTATAAAACAGTCTAAACTGGCCTTTATTTGAAAGATGTCGAACACAAGATCTTGTTAGAGGTTTCTCTAAAGAGAGGCGAACGCTGCTCTTCTATGTGCCAATTATAGGCCTATGTGCATAGATTGATTCAAGCCTGTTGGAGGAAAGGCCAAGTGCCCTTGGATATTTCAGAGCATGAACATGAACCATTTCCCGAATATTTGGTGCCATAATTGGCCCAGAGTAAGGCTTGAATGGAGTACACCCTCTTCGATAGTTGGTTGCATTAATTGCTTCATCCTGCACATCAAGTGTATTAGCCCACATTAGACTTTGTCAAAATGGGGGCTTACGGATTGGGTCTCGTCAGTCCGTCCGTCTGTACGTGCGTGCGTGCGTCCGCAACCATATATTGGAGATGTATTGACCGATTTTCTTCATACTTGGCACAACGACAACACATGATGGTATACATATGCACATCATTTTGTTTCACGATGCGATCAAATATGGCCGACTGGCGGCCTTTTTAGTTGTAAAAAACCTAATGTTGAACACGTCCTCAACCATTTCTCGGACAAACATTTACTGATCTTGTTCAAACTTGGCACACAGATAATGAATGATGGCTTACATATGCACCTCATTTTCTTTCGAGATCAGATCCAAGATGGCTGACTGGCGGCCATTTTGTTACTTAAATGTGTGTCGGTGTAGAAACCTGTCCAGTATTGTGCCGAATAATCTAAGAAATTGCTTCAGCAGCCCCATGCACCTCAAGACATGAAAGGAGTGGTTATTCTTCTTCTGCTTCTTCTTCTTCTTCTTCTTCTATAACAACATATCTGACACTCAATAACCTTTGATTTTTGAATTGAAGTCACCTGTACCTCCAGCTGAGCTTCTTGACCATACTAGGAAATCTGAATAAATAGTACCAAACTAATGGTTTTCCTTGTTTTAATAAAGCTACAGTATAAACCATACAGTAAATACCGGTGTATAAGCTGTACCATAAATACTGCTATATAAGCCCAACCCGAGTACGTACAGTATAGGCCTTATATGCACTGAGTTGTGCATCGATAACATTGGTGCGTCCTGGGCTGAAGTTACTCAGGTGTGCATGTGATTTATTTTCCTCAGCTGTATACGTCACTTGCATAACTAGAGGGTCCATAGAACACAATACCCACGCAGTGTTGAAGTCATGTACATACAGTACTGTATAGTCAGTCCTTGCTTAATGTTGTAGTTACGTGCCTGAAAAGTTTGACTTTAACTGAAACGACTTTAAGCGAATCCAATTTCTCCATGGGAATTAATGTATATAGAGGGGGGAATTAATGTAAATCTCCATGGAACAAAAAATGTTATCGTCAGGCAAAAGACATTATTTACATATAGAGTATAAGTTTAAATAATTTTAAACAAACAATAATTGTATATCATCATCTCTGGTTGCTTCAGATCTTCATTGGTTAGCTCTTCTCCGTGGGATTGCAGAAGTTGTGTAACGTCGGCTTCTTCCACCTCATCAAAACCCGCTTTATTGGCCAAGCTGAGGATAACTTTCTTCATAGCGGGGACAACATCATTAAATACTTACAAGTCATTGACACATTCAGGCCACTGCATCCCCCACACACTGCGTGGGTATAGTGTTCTATGAACCCTCTCGTGTTATGCAAGTAACGCATACAACTGAGAAAAAGAAATCAAGGAACAGGGACGAGAAATGAGATCAAGAGATCTTGGAAGATGAAGAGCATAAAAATTGTACCAGTGATAATTGGAGAAACAGTAACGGTAAAGAAAAACCTCACCGAGTTAAAAAAAAACAAAAAAAAACATACATCCCCGGGAATATTATCACAAATAAACTTTAACTGGAGGTAGTACAGGATTCGATGATGCTCCTGAAAAGAGTCTTTGGAACAAAACACTGAGAATAACAAAAATTCAACAGCTTGGTCCATGAATTGTGATCCTTTGCCGAAGCGGAGGTGGATACTTTGGGTCCTGGGAAGACTCCGTTCCACCTCCTAAACTCCGCAAATGGATATAACTAACTACACACACAGACACACACACACACACACACACACACACACACACACACACACACACACACACATATATATACAGTGCATTCAGAAAGTATTCAGACCCCTTCACATTTATCACATTTTGTTATGTTGCAGCCTTATGCTGAAATCGTCGAAATTATTTTTTTCCCCTCATCAATCTACACTCAATACCCCATAATGACAAAGAGAAAACAGGATTTTAGAAAGTTTTGCAAATTTATTAAAAAGAAAAAACTGAAATATCACATTGACATAAGTATTCATACTCTTTGTTATGACACTTGAAATTCAGCTCAGGTGCCTCCCATTTCTGTTGATCATCTTTGAGATGTTTCAACACCTTGATTGGAGTCCACCTGTGGTAAATTCAATTGAATGGACATGATTTGGAAAGGCACACACCTGTCTATACAAGGTCTCACAGCTGACAATGCATATCAGAGCAAAAACCAAGCCATGAGGTCGAAGGAACTGCCTGCAGAGCTCAGAGACAGGATTGTGTCGAGGCACATATCTGGGGAAGCCTACAAAAAAAATTCTGCTGCATTGAAGGTTCCCAAGAGCACAGTAGCTTCAATAATTCATAAATGGAAGAAGTTTGGAATAACCAGGACTCTTCCTAGAGCTGGCCACCCGGCCAAACTGAGCAATCGGGGGAGAAGGGCCTTGGTAAGAGAGGTGACCAAGAACCCGATGGTCACTCTGGCTGAGCTCCAGAGATCATGTGTGGAGATGGGAGAAACTTCCAGAAGGACAACCATCACTGCAACACTCCACCGATCTGGGCTTCATGGCAGAGCGGCCAGACGGAACCCAAACAGTTCAATATTGGTTTCATCAGACCACAGAATCTTGTTTCTCACAGTCTGAGAGTTCTTTAGGTGCTTTTTTGCAAACTCCAACCGGGCTTTCATGTGTCTTTCACCGAGGAGGGGCTTCCGTCTGGCCACTCTGCCATAAAGCCCAGATTGGTTGCATGTTGCAGTGATGGTTGTCCTTCTGGAAGTTTCTCCCATCTCCACACAGGATCTCTGGAGCTCAGCCAGAGTGACCATCGGGTTCTTGATCACCTCTCTTATCAAGGCCCTTCTCCCCCGATTGCTCAGTTTGGCCGGGCGGCCAGCTCTAGGAAGAGTCCTGGTTGTTCGAAACTTCTTCCATTTAAGAATTATGGAGGCCACTGTGCTCTTGGGAACCTTCAATGCAGCAGAAATTTTTTTGTCGGCTTCCCCAAATCGGTGAATATATGAATGAATGATCGTTTTAAGGCCATTTTTCCCTGCTAGAGCAGGGGTTAGCCTTGCGGGCCCCATGACAATCATGGTGCCCTGTTTGAGGCAATGTTTTTATGGCCGGATGCCCTTCCTGACGCCAACCCTTGGTCACGCTCTTACGATGCGATGCGCAGGGATACGGTGCACCTATTCTAAGCCGGGGTACACACTGGGATCATTCATCCCAGCAAGCTGGTACTCAATTTGCCAACCTCGGAAGGATGACAGGCTGAGTCAACCCCCCTGGCGTTAATTCAGCGATCGACCGGGATTCGAACCCAGGATCCTGGGATCCCAAGCCAGTGCCCTAACCGCTAAGCCAACACCAGGCTCTGACCTGGGTCGCCAAAAAGCTTCCCCAAATCGGTGCCTCGACACAATCCTGTCTGTGACCTCTGCAGGCAGTTCCTTCGACTTCATAGCTTCGTTTTTGCTCTGATATGCATTGTCAGCTGTGAGACCTTATATAGACAGGTGTGTGCCTTTCCAAATCATGCCAATCTATTGAATTTACCACAGGTGGACTCAAATCAAGGTGAAGAAACATCTCGAAGATGATCAAGAGAAATGGGAGGCACCTGAGCGAAATTTCAAGTGTAATAGCAAAGGCTATGAATACTTATGTCAATGTGATATATCAGTTTTTTATTTTTAATAAATTTGCAAAACTTTCTAAAATACTGTTTTCTCTTTGTCATTATGGGGTATTGAGTGTAGATTGATGAGGGAAAAAACAAATTGAAACGATTTCAGCATAAGGATGAAACATAACAGAATGTGAAAAAGTGAAGGGTTCTGAATACTTTCTGAATGCACTGTATATAAAGCCACGTGAAAAAGTAAGTACACCCCATGTAAAGTTTTGACTTTTTCAACATATTTCAACATACAGCTATCTGATCTTCATTTCAACAATATTGATAGATAAAGGTGATATAATATAACAAATATCATGAAACATTTACATTTTGTCGTCAATTGTATAATTTAAATAAACATAAATGCAAATTTCGCATGTGGAAAAAGTAAGTACACCCCGACATTTATCACTACTTCAAACACCTAAAATTAGAATCAGGTGCACCAGCTCAGGTGCAAATGATAAGAACATCGTTAGAGAGGATCTTGGAGGAACCTGTCTTATTTTAACCTCAGACATTTAGTTTGGTTTACTCTTTGTTGTTGAAGTGTGCGGCGTCACCATGCCGAGATCAAAAGAGCTCTCTGAGGCCTTCGGAAAGAAGGTTATAGATGCCTACGAGTCTGGGAAGGGATTTAAAAAGATCTCCAAACAATTTGAAATCAATCATTTGACTGTCCGGAAGATCATCTACAAGTGGAGAAGATTCTAAACAACTGCCAACTTGTTCAGGCCAGAATGCCCCAGCAAGTTCAGTCAGAGAGCAGACCGCAAGATGCTGAAAGAAGTCTCCAAGAACCCCAGAATGTCATCACGGAACCTACAGGTAGCTCTCGCCACTGTTGATGTCAAAGTGCACGAGTCTACCATTAGAAAGAGGCTGCACAAATTTGATCTACATGGGAGGTGTGCCAGGAGGAAACCTTTGCTGTCCAGAAAGAACATCAGGGCAAGACTAAAGTTTGCCAATGAACACCTCGGCAAAGAGCAGCACTTCTGGAACAATGTGCTCTGGACAGATGAGTCAAAGGCGGAGCTATTTGGCCACAGTACCAGAAGACATTTTTGGCGAAAACCAAAGACAGCATTTGACCACAAGAACCTGATACCAACTGTAAACCATGGTGGTGGAAATATTATGGTTTGGGGCAGCTTTGCTGCATCAGGGCCTGGGCAGCTCACCAACATAGAATCCACTATGAATTCTTCATTGTACCAGAGGGTGCTTGAGGAAAATGTGAGGCCATCTGTCGGAAAGTTGAAGCTCAACCGAAGGTGCACCTTGCAACATGACAATGACCCTAAACATACCAGTAAATCCACCAAGGAATGGCTGAAAAGAAAGAAATGGAGGGTTCTGGAATGGCCAAGTCAAAGCCCGGATCTAAATCCCATTGAGATGTTGTGGGGGGATTTGAAACGAGCTGGGCATGCAAGAAACCACTCAAACATCGCACAGCTGAAATAATTCTCCATGGAGGATTGGGCAAAAGAATTTCCCAGTCGATGTCAGATACTGGTAGACAGTTATAAAAAACGCCGACTTGAGGTTGTTTCTGCCAAAGGGGGCAATACCACCGATTAGAGCCAAGGGTGTACTTACTTTTTCCAAATGCGAAATTTCCATTTATGTTTATTTAAATTATACAATGGACTACAAAATGTAAATGTTTCATGATATTTGTTATATTATATCACCTTTATCTTTCAATATTGTTGAAATGAAGATCAAATAGCTGTATGTTGAAATATGTTGAAAAAGTCAAAACTTTACATGGGGTGTACTTACTTTTTCACGTGACTGTATATATATATATATTCATGCATACACACATCCCACATCCAAGCACCAGTGTACCCAAAGGAAAGTGACTCCATAGTGTGTTTACGCGCCATCAGCACACGCGGCCCAAAACATTTGCAGCGATGACAAATGCACTGGAGAACAGAAAATCAAAGCAGGCACATGTTGTGGCATAACTCAGCAAGTGGCAGGATAGTGTCGTCAATTCCTGTGTTTATTTGTCTCTCATGCTCTGCAGGGAACGCAAGAGCAGCAGTGCCCAGGATACCTATAAACCAAGGTGGTGCACTTGGGGAACGTTCTAAGGTTGAGCGATTTTGTAATCAACAGTCATTGAAAACATAACAGGACATCATCAAATAGCTGCTTACACAATGAAGGAAGACAGAGGTGAGTTACGTTCAGAAAGTATAGGCCCTGGGTGATTTGCACCCCAATGTAAACACGTTCAGAAAGGTTGCTTGATGTCCTCTGAGGCAATGCACCAGAGGCACACCTTGGAGTCCGTAGAGACCTTCCACCCTCTGCATGTTGCCAACAACCATCTCTTTTTATAAACCAACTTATGTGCTTGTTCTGATGTCCTTGCAAGCTCCTGGGGGCAATGGCTTCACAATGCAATGGACCATGATTCTTCAAGTATTTTCAAGGATATCTTGCTAACCTGGCACATTTGAATGTCTTAACCAGCTATTGAGGCTCATGAAGGAGCAGCAAAACAAGAGAGAAAGTCAACACACAAAAATGTGCAAAGAGAAAATGGGACAACACCAATGTGCAGATGCAGCACAGTATGAAGAAGCAGTTGCAGGTGGTAAGGAGAACAGAAACTCAATGGGTGTCATAAAATATCCGAGATACTGTATCAATGGGAGAGACCATGAGGTGGCAGAGGGCAGCAGACATTAAATCCTGGAGGAAAAAGATCAAAGCAAAAGATGCAGCAAAAGAGTTCCACAGATGTAAATTAATATGTGTGAAGACAGTTGAGAAAAAATGGGAGTAAATTAATGGAGTTGAACATTAGGTTTAGACTTGGGTGGGGTAACAAGGGAATGCAATCTGGAGAGGAGGAGGTTGAGCAGAGATGTCAGAGGTCAGGAGGACAAGGCAAGAATAGAGATGGTAAAATACTACAAAAGCCACCAACTTGCCTGAAGTGAACAAGCAAACTGACCATGAGACTCAGCTTCCAGGAGCAAGATGCAAATGACATGAAGAGCCTTATAAATTCCACAGCCTCAATGGAAGCAAGATGGGAAGCAGCAGTACTCGTCCACAGGGAGAAGCCAGGTAGGCAGGAAAGTAATAGAAGTCACTTCTGCTGTGAGAACGAGGCTGCATAATACTGCCGCAATTACAGGGGATAAAGCTAGGTGTATCTACGAGCTGGTGCAATTTCGAAGTGAAAATTCTGTACTTTTTTGTTGTCTTCGGTGCTCTAATCATGCTACAGAGAAAAGGTTAGATCATTTTATCACATCCCAGGAATTGTAACAAATCAAGGAACTCAAAATGAGAAATTATAAATAAATAAAAATGGAGGGCGACGTGGCGCAACAACATTTCACACCCTGACATCGTTGATGACAACAAAGAAATTCGTTTGTGTTATTAGTGGGGCGGCTTAGCCCAAATATTCAAAAGAATTGTGCATTTTGTGATACAAGCACCAAATTTGGCACAAATGTACATTAATATGTTGCGAACATTTTCAGATATTGGGCCACTTGAAATTCCGTAATTTTTTTTTTCAAATTTTTTCAAATTTCGTAATTTCAAATTTTTCGGGTGACACCGTCACAATTTCGGTCTTCGAGGCCGGCCGATAGGCAAAGTGTGACCGGAAGGGACGAGGTTCTCCTGACCACGTGGCCCTCGATCTGGGAAGCGAGAGGCGTTCCATTAGTGGACGCGCCCCTCACGCCCGACTTTTGGGCGGCCCCGGCAGGCCGTTTGTTTTGACGTTCCGTGACAGGCCCCGCACCCCCACCTCCGGGCCGACCGGAAGCTTGTGCTGAGTACATCATACCTGAACAACTCAGTGAGGCAGAACACAGCAGTGCACACCAGGGTGACCCCTTCAGTGCATAAACCAATTAACCTGTCCACTGCAGGGCATATAGAAATGAAGTTATTTTCTGCATATAATAATAATATAAGTTCAGTTCTATATAACAATTTCTGTTATCACCACTACCACTACAACTACCACTACTACAAGCTTTGTCTGGAATTTTGTGGACTAACAGACAAACAGACATACAGACAAGCTGGGATCAAAACATTACCTCCTTCCACCATTGAGTGTAGAGGTAAACATCATGGAAATTATATCATGCCCTAGATTTAATTCATGCTTACCCGTGTATTTGCTTCACTGGTTCACAAGGTCTTTTGCATACATGTAATTCAGACTCTCGTCTTCATTGCTGACCACACAATGTTCGCAACATATTAATGCTTGTATCAAATTTGCTTGCATATTAATGCTACCGACTCCTATCAAATTTGGTGCTTGTATCACAAAATGCACAATTCTTTTGAATATTTGGGCTAAGCCACCCCACTATATCGGCCGGCCTCGAAGACCGAAATTGTGACGGTGTCACCCGAAAAATTTGAAATTACGAAATTTGAAAAAATTTGAAAAAAAAAATTACGGAATTTCAAGTGGCCCAATATCTGAAAATGTTCGCAACATATTAATGTACATTTGTGCCAAATTTGGTGCTTGTATCACAAAATGCACAACAGCTTTGCTATGCTGCTACACTATATTGCCATTTCATCAGTAGTAAGTACTTACCCATGCCATGATATACACAGTATTAACTAGAACGGCACTCAGTAGAGCTCATACCTCCGCCAGGCTGAGCAGTTTATGTTTTGTATCCCACTGATTTGTATGGCCGGATCTGGATTCGGACTTAACCAAAATCGAATCGGCTTGTTCTTGTCGCCTAACCAACTCATCCACCAAGTTTAGTCATAACAAGTCCACAATATTTTGAGATATTGTGCCATGTATCGTTTTGGCCCCATCTCTCAATGGTGAAGAATCACTTCAGACATTCTAGTATCCAAATGCGGATAATCACCAAAATCGAATCAATTCGTCCTTGTCAGTTGTCACACACCCAACCTGTCCACCAAGTTTTGTCCAAATCTGGTCACGACTTATTGAGATATCCTGCTCACAAACAGGGCTAAAAACATAACTTCATCCACCTTTGGTGGCAGAGGTTACTATAATTTGCCACTCGGTTCAGTGCACACCTCCGCCAGGCTGACCAGTTTATGTCTTGTATCCCACTGATAGGCTGGATCTGGATTTGTAACCGGACATGAACCAAAATCTAATCAGTTTGTTCTTGTCACCGAACCAACTGATTCTCCAAGTTTTGTCAAAACCCGTCCAAAACGTTTTGAAATATCATGCTATGTATAGTTTTTTGGCCCCATCTCTCAATGATGAAAAATCACTTTAGACATTCTAGCATCCGAATCCAGATCCGAACCTTCACCAAAGTCAAATTGATGCGTCTTTGTCACACACCCAAACTGTCCACAATGTTTCGTCCGAATCCGTCCATAACTTTTTCAGCTATCCTGCTGACAGATAAACAAATATAATACAAGAAAGATGTTATACAGAGCACGATACTTGCAAAATCCACCCCTCCCCAAAAAAAGTTGCCATGGATACATTAAATGGTCCATTTCCTTAAGATTAAAATTGGCAATCTTAATGAAAGTTCGGGTCAATCGGATGGAAACTGATCGGAGAAACTGATCGGAAACAATCGGAGAAACGAAGGTCTCCGCGTTGATGAGCCGACGCCGTTTGACATCGACCAAAAGCCCATGCGCGCAAAGAAAATCTGCATCCAGCAAGGCCATGGGCACGTTCGCCGTGATGAAGCCCCACCTGAAGCGCTGGCCCCCGAAGCAGAATGCGACGCTGCGCGAACCGAAGGTGCGGATGGAGGAGCCGTTTGCGGCGACCAAGGAGGGGCCGCACAGCGCGGCCTGTTTGTCCTGCACCGAGGCGGGTATCACGCTCAGCTGAGCGCCAGTGTCACACAAAAAACGCCACCCGGACTCCGTGTCCGTGATAAACAGAAGGCTGCCTGAATGGCCGACGCTCATGGCAGGCAGCGAGCGCCGGCCTGGTCGTTTCCCGACCTGCCGAAAGTGCATGGTGGGCGGCACGTTCTGGCCTTCTGCCTGAACCTGGCGTGGTAATAGTACATGGTCCGCTCTGGTGGAGGCTCCGGTGGTCGCGTCGGGTTCAGTCGATGGGGCGTCGCGGTGGCCGCTGCCGTCAGTGGCATGGACTCGGCTGGTGGTGGCGCCGGTCGTGGCGCGGGCGTTGCCTCGGTCGGCCCAGGGTCCCAGGCGGCCGCTCTGACGTGTCGCCTGGCCGAGAAAAATTTATCGGCCTCCTTGGCCAGGGCGCGAGGGTTCATGATGGGCGAGTTAGCCAAAGCTAACCGTACCTGCCCGGGGAGCCGCTGGAGGAACAGCTCGCGGAAGAGGAAGTCCGGGCTGTGGTCACCGAGAAGAGCAAGCATGTGGTCCATGCTTTCGGCCCGTCCATCCGAAAGCATGGACCACATGCTTGCTCTTCTCGGTGACCACAGCCCGGACTTCCTCTTCCGCGAGCTGTTCCTCCAGCGGCTACCCGGGCAGGTACGGTTAGCTTTTGTGTGTTCAGTTTGCGATATAAATTGCCGCCCGTTCGAGGGGCGGATTCAGCCTGCTTTTGAGTTCTTTGGTTTTGAGCTAAATAAATAGCTCGGTGAAACTTCGTTCCTGTGTCGTCCATTTTGTCTGGCTTTATCGTGCGAACACAGCTCCCACAATTGGTGACCCAGCACTTCGCACTGCGGGGTATGTTTTTATCCGGCACGACGCACACCGGGGACCGCTCCGGCCGCCGTACGATGGACCTTTCCGGGTCCTGCAGAGGGACGACAAGTCATTCATCATCGACATCGGCGGCAAGCCGAACCACATCTCCGTGGACCGCCTCAAGCCGGCCCATTTGGATCTCAACCAACCTCCAAGGTTGGCCCTTCCTCCACGACAGGGCCGTCTCGCGTCAACCAAGCCCCCCGCCCGACCATTCACCGCCATGCCGCCTACCACCCCCACACGAATCACCAGGGGTCGTTTCAGCCGGGTCATCAGGACCCCCCTCAAACTGACTCTCCCGGTGCAGGTTAATTCTGGGGGGGGCGCATGTAGCGGTTACCGGAAGCATGACACAATTACCTTGCACCGGCCGATGACGCAACCGGCGAGCGGTCACGTGTCCGGGCTCGCCCGGGCGTGTCCAGACTTGCCCTTCTCGGGCGAACACTTGCCTTGCATACCACGCCCCGTCGGGAGGCGTGACCTACCTATTTTGCATACCACGCCCCACCTGAGAGGCGTGGCTTTTGTGTGTTCAGTTTGCGATATAAATTGCCACCCGTTCGAGGGGCGGATTCAGTGTGCTTTTGAGTTCTTTGGTTTTGAGCTAAATAAATAGCTCGGTGAAACTTCGTTCCTGTGTCGTCCATTTTGTCTGGCTTTATCGTGCGAGCACAGCTCCCACATCGCTATAATTAAATTCAACACAATGTTTTGCATTTATTTTGCTTGCTACCGAAGGTGGACGGATGTTATGTTTTTACCCATTTATCTATCTGTTAATTGCGAAATGGAAGATTTGCAAGTTCTGTAGCCAACAGTATTGGTTGGTCTGGTCTGTTATTCTGTTTGTCTATTTTTTGTATGTCAATCACTGAAGGGTCACATTTTAAATCCGAGCTCCACGAAACTTAACCACCTGGTAGAGGTACTGACTGACAAGCTGGAAGCCTATTGTTTTTTGAGGTCAATATGTCAGAAGGTCAAAGGTAGAGGTCACCTAAATCGTCAATTTTCATCTGAATTGCTTCATATTGTTACATGGAAGAGGGAGGGAGAGTGACGTAACATGGTCCATGTGTTTTGAGTAAGGTAGATTGCCATATTACAGGAACCTGTCAGAGTAAGTCATTTTGTTACACGTGACGCTGAGGAGGCAGCGTATGTAATTTATAGACTGGATAGTCAGGGTAAATTTTTTTATGCATAAACACCTCTTTTTGTGGGCGTGGCCATGTGAGGACTTCCCATCAGAAAAAGGCACACGTGTCACGTGTGTGCAAAAAGGACGTCGCAATATCTCAGACCAGTTTGTGCCAGCCACAGCGGCGTAGTGCGCTGTAGGATTGGGATGCAGGGAAATACTTTTTTACGGGACGGTCTGAAGGATGACTCCTCACTCACAAGGACAAAGGGGGAGTGAAGAGAATGGACACACCAGAGCTCCCAGAGGACCCGAGACAAGGACAATGAAGGAGTGGTTTGAGAGAGCTCAGAGGAGAGAAGGATAGGAGTGTGACGAAGAGGAGGGAGGATTGAGACCAGGAAGAAAGGCCTCGAGAGGAGAGAAAGAACAAACCAGAGAGCTCCCGGCCCCCGGCGTGTAGGAGGTCATGTGTGGAGAAGAATTGCGGTGGAAGGGACGGAGCGCCACGAGGGCTGGTTCTCAGGGTGCATGTCCCAAGGTGATCATCGTAGCAATTTTAATGTTTGTATTTAAGTGTGAACTGCAGGCCTTTCACTGCCTTTCACTCACACACCGTAGGCAGGTTGGTGGTCTTTCTGTCTTCTACCGACTCCTCTCCGGCCTTGCTCCCCCAGCTCTCTCTGTGCTCTGTCCCCCCCAATATTCCTTCAGGTCGCATAAGATCTGCCAGCAACCCTCTTATGGTTAAATTGCCAAAATCTAGGCTCTCTGCTCACCTTCACTCTTTCATTCCCCCTTTCTCCCACCTCTGGAACAAACTCCCCCACTCCCTTCAATCCCACTCCTCCCTCCAGGTCTTTAAAACAGCTGTACACCCCCATCTCTGATCGTCCCCCATCCAAAACCTTGATTTTTTCTACGCCCGCTAATTCACCCCAGATACACTTTTTTTGAAATTCCAACTTCTTTCCTGGAAGTCCTTGCAGTGTCCATATGTTTTATACCTCTCCCACCTCCCCCAAGCCCTCCCCCTCCCACATTTCTCCCAATGTCCCTGCTCTCAAATGTTGTGTTTGTGTCCTTCCCCCTCTCTCCCCATCTTGTCTACCGCTCCCCTTATTTTTTGTGTTTTATGTGTCGGTTTGACTTTTTGTGTGATTAATGTTAGCTCTTTCACGAGCCTCGATCTTGTATACAAAAAAAAACAAAAAAAAACAAAAACTTGTGCCTAGTGTGGGTTAGGCATTACTTAATTACATTTATTTTCTTGGCTTATATAAGTTTTCATGTTCTCTTCTCCCTTTTTATGTCTGTTACT
Source organism: Myxine glutinosa (assembly GCF_964187855.1). Lineage (NCBI taxonomy): Eukaryota > Metazoa > Chordata > Myxini > Myxiniformes > Myxinidae > Myxine > Myxine glutinosa. Next base: position 72,095 of record NW_027617096.1, read on the forward strand.
TCGCATGGTTAGTTCCCTGGGACAAAGAATCCTGGCACTGAGGCATATCATGTGTTAATGAGCCTCAGACATGACTATATATATATATATATATATATATATATATATATATATATATATATATATATATACAGTGCCTATAGAAAGTCTACACCCCCTTTCAAAATTTTCACCTTTTGTTCCCTAATAGCCTGGAAATAAAATGCATTAAATCACACTTTTTCCACCTTTATTTACACATCGTAACCCACAACTTCCAAGTGAAAAACAAATTCTACAAATTTCAGAAAATTAATTAAAAATGCAAAGCTATCATATCTTGGTTGGATAAGTGCCCTCTCCCTTTATAAATAGCAACTAGCAACGGTACCCGCCCTACAGACGGGGCTCCAATTGGGAGGCCCAAATGAAAAGGCAAAATATCATAAATTGATGGCTTTTTTTTATTTTAAACGATTTGTATAAACATCCGTTAAATCATATCACACGCAAATCGTCAAAATCTAAACAGTATTTGTAGAATTTCAATAAAAGCCACATCACTGTTCATATAGGTAAATAGTATTCCATAGTGTTTGGAAAAATTGGAAAATTTGAAAAAAAAAAAGGAAAAACAATAGAGCCTATTTTACTCAGGGGTATCGGAAAATTTTTGAAAAAAAATTGGAAAAACAATGTAGCCTATTTTACTCCAGGGGGTCCTAGGATTACCCACCCAAAATTTCGTTGCGATCGGTTCAGCCGTTTTTGCGGTACCTGGGAACAGACAGACAGACATTTGGTGAATTATCGTAAGACTAGCAGAAGTACCCGGTGCTGCTGGGCGGGGGAGGGGAGCGGAACGGGGGAGGAGGGGAGGGGAGGGGGAGGTGGGGGGAAGTGGAGGGAAGGGGGGGAAAGGGGGGGGGGGGAAGGGGGGGGGGGGAAGGAGAGGGGATGGGGGGAAGGAGAGGGGATGGGGGGAAGGGGAGCAGTCAGAAGTGGAAGCTCTTTTACGGAGAATTTATATCTTAAAGGGGAGGGGGGGAAGGGGGGGAAGGGGGGGGGGAGGAGAGGGGATGGGGGGAAGGGGAGCAGTCAGAAGTGGAAGCTCTTTTACGGAGAATTTATATCTTAAAGGGGAGGGGGGAAGGGGAAGGGGAGGAGAGGGGGGGAATGGGTGGGGGGAAGGAGGGGGAAGGGTGGGGAGAGGGGGGAGGGGGGGAGAAGGGGGGGGGGGGGGGGGAGGCAGTAGAGGAAGGGGAGTGGCTCACGTTTCTGAGTGAATGTGGCTCATGTTTCTGAGTTAAGTGTGATGCCGATCAGGAAGATGAAGAAGCCATACTACCAAATTCATACACTTCCGGAATTGTTTGATTTATTTGTATTCAAATGTCTGGTAATTGTTTTGTATTTCTTTATGCGATTGTGTACTTGTATATAACTGTCATTCGTTTAAAAAGGCCTCGGCACTATCGAGCGATTTATATTTTTATTTTTTAAATTATTTTTATTTTAACTCCAAAAAAACGAACTTTGTTTAAAAAAGAAAAAAAAAATTGGGGCCTAAAACACTCCCAGGCACTCACTGATGAACCTCTGCAAGTTTGATGAAGATCCGTTCAGCCATCTCTGAATAAAACGCGAACACACACAGACAACTCGCGTTTATATATATATATACTAGCAGAAGTACCCGGCATTGCCGGGTGGGGGAGGGGAGGGGAGGGGGAAGAGGAGGGGAGGGGAATGGGGGGGAGGGGAGGGGAGGGGAACGGGGGGGAGGGGAGGAGAGGGGGGGAGGGGAGAAGGGGGGGGGGAAGTACCCGGCATTCCGTGTATAAACGTGAGGGAGAAGAGGCGGGAGGAGGGGGGAAGGGAGGAGAAGGGGGTAGGGGGAGGGATGGGAGAGGAGAGGAGAGGAGGGGGGAGGGGGAGGGGGATGGGAATCCTGAATCTGAATCAATGCATCTGAATCAATCAGCGTGCTGCTCTGCCACCGGCTCAGATTCCGTGTATAATATTCCTCGCTACTTTACGCTACGTTCGCTACGTTATGGCTAAAAATATGGATCTAAAGATGAAAGAAAAAAAAACCTATGTGGTGTGAATGGCAATGTTCCTCGCTGAAATGTGAAAAAACGCAATCGCTTTTCGCTCTGAATTACGTGCGAACGTGTAACTGTGAGATTATGGCGGCAAGGCTGGAACACCACGTGATTGCTCTGAGCGAATCAGCGCGCTGCTCTGCCACCGGCTCAGATTCTGTGTATAATATTCCTCGCTGAAATGCGCTGAGGTAAATATGAATAAAAAATATGGATCTCGTCAAATATTTTTAGGTAGGCCATGTCCTTCCCAGGCTCAATGGCCATGTCTATGCCAAATATCAAGCACGTGAGCCTCTCCGTTTAGGAGTCTATCGGTAACATTACACACACACAAACTGTGTTTTATATATACTAGGGCATGCCCGTACTATATATATATCGAAAAGTATATCCCCCCCCCCCTCTATTTACATGCAATGGTTTGGTCCAAAGCTAACGGCTTGCGAGTACGGTGACAATCCCCCCCCTCTATTTACATGAAATGGTTTGGTCCAAAGCTAACGGCTAGCGGAGTTTGGTAAAGAAATCGCCATAGCGTGCACAAATGCGCAGGAAAGCGAAAGAATCGCAAATTAGTTTTAATTAGTTTTAAAACATAGTTTAACGCCAACATAGCGGCAACATAGTTTGCCAACGTGAAATAAATGAATACGCTCTCAAATGTGCCAAAAAAAAAAAAAACGCTACCCGTACGCTCTACCCCGCCCGTACGCCCGTAAACAAAAAAAACAACGCTCTTCGCTTCCGCCCTTCGCTCTGACTGAATTGGGAGAAATAATGCGCATAAGAAATCGAGAAATTATTATTTTCTCCGGAAGAAATCGAATTACGTACCGTAATGGCGCACGCGCTGGGCTCAGCATCAGCTCGCTCTCACATCGGCCACGCCTACGCAATAACGCGTTCTGTGATTGGATGCCGGAAGTGCAGTCCTCACTGTCCGGAAGGTCGTATATCGCAGTTACGATGAATCGCAAATTAGTTTTTATTAGTTTTAAAACATAGTTTAACGGCAACATAGTTTGCAAACGTGAAATAAATGAATACGCTCTCAAATGTGCCATCCGAGGCAGAGTGTGTCCGCCACGTTCGGCACACGCGATAGCTCGCTGCTCTCTGATTGGTTGAATCGTTTTTTGGACATAGCTCGGTAAGTAATTGTCCGATTAATATGAAACCTTGAAAAGGCACATCCTCGGGTCCCCAGCAATATACCTGGCAAGTTTCAAGTATATCGGACCGGTAGTTGTCGAGAAACAGCGGTCACAGACATACAAACAAACAAACAAACGTACAAACAAACATACACACAGAGATTAGTGGAATTATAGATAGATATATATATATACAGTGGAACCTTGACTTACGAGTTTAATTCGTTCCGTGACCGAGCTCGTAACTCAAATTGCTCGTATCTCAAATCAAATTTCCCCATTGAAATGCATTGAAATGCTATTAATCCGTTCCAGCCCGCCAAAAACCACACCAATTTTTTTTTAAATATACAGTATATATAAAAATATCTCGCGCTTTATATTTCACCTGTATGCAGCATACAAGTTGGCAGGATGGCCTGGACTGGAGGTACACACACTTGACTCTAAAGTCTAAACTGTCCAGCCTGGGTTTGAATCCCGACCCAGCTATAACCTGTCATGGGTGAATCACAGGCAGGGTGATTCATCAATGTGTGTACCGCTAAACTGGGCGCCCCGTTTGCGTCCCATTAGTTGTTGGATGTTAAGGATCTCACCGTGTTTTCCACAAAGAGAAGGCGAGCTATCGCCGGCACTCTGAACAAGTTGTGGCCTGGCATGGCATGAACATGAAAACATGAACATGAACATTAAATGTTCGACATGAACATAAAATTTTCCGAAATAACCAAAATGCGAAAACAAAAATGCAGCGCTATACGACAGAGATACGTACTGTACTTGAACGGCAAGATAACCACGTGACCAGAACCTACCTGGCGGCGTAAACTCGAAATAACCAAAATGCGAAAACAAAAATGCAGCGCTATACGACAGAGATACGTACTGTACTTGAACGGCAAGATAACCACGTGACCAGAACCTACCTGGCGGCGTAAACTCGAAATAACCAAAATGCGAAAACTAAAATGCAGTGCTATACGACAGAGATACGTACTGTACTTGAACGGCAAGATAACCACGTGACCAGAACAACCCACCTGGCGGCGTGAACTCGAAATAACCAAAATGCGAAAAAGAAAATGCAGCGCTATACGACAGAGATACGTACTTGAACGGCAAGATAACCACGTGACCGGGTGGCGAAAGCTCGTAACTCGGATCTCGGCTCGCATCTCAAAGCAATAAACTGCCGGAGCGACGGCTCGTATCTCGAAAAACTCGTAAGTTGGGGCACTCGTAAGTCAAGGTTCCACTGTATATATATATATATATTATATATATATATATATATATATATATATATATATATATATATATATATATATATATATATCTGGATTCAAATTTAATTCAAAAATTGATCCAGACCTTTATTCTCTTTCAAACATTCAAACCGACAGAGGTAGTTATTTATCACAGCATCTGTAGAATTTTCGCCCTTTTACTCAACTCCGTTTCGCAGACAACCCGAAACGGACAACCCGAAAACATAATGCCTCCGGCAACTTTGTCGGCGGAGGCATAAAAAGTTCATTTGGAAAAATTGTTTCTGCTTAATTTGAAATTCATCTAAATGTGGCATTATTGGTAAGGGGTGAATACTTTTGCAGGCCACCTGTGTCTATATCTATTTCATGCCTGTATTTAATATCAGAAAAAACTTTCTAAACTTTGCTAAGGCAGCTCAATGTCTCATCTGTTAGCAACGTAACTTCTTTGTCAGACATTTGCTACTTACATTTAGTGACATAACAAAATGTAACAGCTTATGTGAAGTTTAAACGGGAGATGGTCCAATCAAACAAAATATGAAATAAAGGTAGATGTAAACAAGGGTGTAAAACCCTGCAACGTGGAATTGTCAGAGGTCTTGCCTCGTGATGACTGCCTTCTCTGCCAAGATCCACTGCTCCTGTTGCTAATGACGGTCCATTACATTTGTCCATTTTGATTTGTCCGGTAATGTGATTGCAGCTCATGGAGACAGAAGCCCAGGCCGTGTGTGCAAGCGTGTCCCACATCGAGAACCTTTTAAGCTTAATAGCGCATGCGAAGTCGCTGCATGTGGCTTGCTCGGCGCTCTAGAATAATACCGCCATTAGCGTGTCACTCAGCACAGAGGCCATTAGTGGTACTCAGTGCATCGGCGTAGCCAAAGAATCTTTAAAAGTTATTTCCTTACTTCAATGGAGAGAACTATTTAATCAATTGTGACATTTTGCGATACAACCACGAAAAAGGCGGATCTCCAAAAAATATTTGCACTTTGCAAATGATTTCCTTACACTGCAGCCACATACGCTGTGGTGTGTAACACCCCTGATGGATTTGCGAAAGGGAATTGTTTTCGCTCAAGTCATCAGACGATGTCAGATGGCGGACGGATGCGATCTCTGTTTTATGGGACAGTCGACGCCGCAGCCGAGCGAGGCAACCGCAAATCCGTTCTCCTGTTGCCCATCCCCGTGCGTCTGACTCTCACATTTGTCTGCGACTTTGAATACAATCCGGAGTTTTGACGCAAAGCGATTACAGAGTCTTTAAGGTGTGCACACTTCCATATTACTGTCCAACTTTTACCCAGTTTGTTGCGTGAAACGCTTGCTTTGTGTCACGTAGGGTGGAGTAGGATGGCGTACGCCATCTGACGTGTCGTGTACGATACGTTGTGTGTTATTGAAAGATTGCACGTGTTTGTTTCATCGTTACATGTCTACTCCTTTGGCCCATGCCATCCTGTTGTTAGTCTCGCTCGAAGGGGTTGCTGTACTATTTGTGTGTGTGTGTGTGTGTGTGTGTGTGTGTGTGTGTGTGTGTGTGTGTGTGTGTGTGTGTGTGTGTGTGTGTACAGTATACGTGTGTGTATGTATGTGTGTATGTACATATATGTATGTGTGTGTGTTTATCTTTTGTTGGAAAATCCACTATACTATTTCTTATACAGTGGCCTGCAAAAGTATTCACCTCCTACCAATAATCACATATTTAGATGAATTACGAATTAAATAGAAACTATTTTTCAAATTGAACCTTTTTATTCAAAACGGAAGAGATGAAATTAAAAACTGTTATAGTTGAAGGAGGTTACATTGCAGGAATACCTGTAAAACATATCTACATATCAAATTTCACTGGTTGCAAAAGTATTCAGCCCCTTTTGTCAGTACTTGGTGGAAGCACATTTTGCAGCATTGACTGCAATGAGTCTTTTTGGGTCGGTCTCTACCAGCTTTGCACATGAGATGGTGATATTTTCGCCCATTATTGACGTGAGAATTGCTCTAGTTCTGCTAAGTTTGATGGGGATCGTCAATGGACTGCAATCTTCAAGTCTCGCCACAAATGTTAAATGGGTTCAAGTCAGGACTTTGACTGGGCCACTCAATAATATTGTAACGGTTTTGAGAAGTGTAACGAATTTGAGAAGTGTAACGGTTTTTGAGAAGTGTAACAATTTTGGAGGAAGTGTAACGAATGTAAAAAGAATGGTTTTGTTATGTGTAACACCCTCGTAATGTAAATAATGGTCGCAGCCGTCCTCCTAGTTAATTCCATGAAACTTACACACAGGCCACGATATATCTATCTATAATTCCAGTAATCTCTGTACGTCTGTACGTTTGTACGTCTGTACGTTTGTTTGTCTGTGACCGCTGTTTCTCGACAACCACGGGTCCGATATACTTTTAACTTGCCAGGTATATTGCTGGGGACCCGAGGATGTGCCTTTTCAAGGTTTCATATTAATCGGACAATTACTTACCGAGCTATGTCCAAAAAACGATTCAACCAATCAGAGAGCAGCGAACGATCGCGTGTGCCGAACGTGGAGGACACACTCTGCCTCGGATGGCACATTTGAGAGCGTATTCATTTATTTCACGTTTGCAAACTATGTTGGCGTTAAACTATGTTTTAAAACTAATAAAACCGAATTTGCGATTCATTCGCTTTCCTGCGCGTTTGTGCACGCGATGGCGATTTCTTTACCAAACTCCGGAAGCCGTTCGCTTTGGACCAAACCATTGCATGTAAATAGAGGGGGGGGGGATTGTCACCGTACTCGCAAGCCGTTCGCTTTGGACCAAACCATTTCATGTAAATAGAGGGGGGGGATATAATTTTAGATATATAGTACGGGCAATGCCCTAGTCTTTTTAAATAGTGTATTTCCTTATTCTATGTAGGCTAAATATGTGTTTCCCACTAGATTGACTCTGCATCGTATCAAACGAAATAAGCGTAGGCCCTTCCAATTTCCCCAATCATCTCCGCTCTCCAAAGTTCCTTTCAAAAGCGGTGCGAGTGGTGTTCAATCCCGCAAGCCGCCATTGCCCATGTGCTAATCTCGGAGAAGAAAGGCGTGTCTCCACCTCGTCATAGAGGGGAGGAGTGAGCCAACCCCACTTGGCCAACCAGCACCGCGGTTAGCGACCCGGTAGGCGTGCCCTCGCAGCCGGCGGCTTGATTCCGCCCGGAGTAATAAAAGGGACTGTAAGGGACTGCTTCACCAGATGACCTGGGAGATGAGCGAAGAGGCGACATACGAGAGGAGCGGTGAGCGGTGAGATGCGAGACGCTCCAAGCCAAAGAGGAGAGGTACTCGGAGAGGAAACCAGCTTTGGAGAGACGCGCTGAAAGGAGGGAGATGGCTCCACCAGAAGGAGAGGAGCAGGTGTGCCCGAGCCAGCGCGTGACGTCTACAGCATCGGCAGCGGATACGCGACGGAGGGTTTTCCCGCCAAAAACGCGAGGAATTGAGAGCTGCTGCCTCCGACCCTGCCTCCCTCTCCAGCAATCCACCTCAAGCCATACCTGCCTGCAATATCCCCCGTGTAAGTGTGAACGTCGTCTGTCCTAATCGTTGTCTTGGGGTTAAGTAAATTGAATAGAATAAGCTAACGATGCACTGTGTGACTGCTTTTTCCATCCATTGCTGTAAATAATTTTGGTCGCTCTTTCTTTTTGCTTGTGTGTGTATAGTAAATCTGTTCTTCCTCCGTACACTGTCTTCTTCTCTTTTCCTTCTCTTTCGGTCGCTTTAGAGGTTTCCCGATTGAATATCTGTGGGGCGATCTGGTCAACGTCGGGTGGAATCGGGCCAATTGGGGATCCTGTAACGGTCGCGGTTGGACCATCCGCTCGGCCCATCGTAACATCTAAAACCGCAATCTGTAACAATATTTATTTTCTTCTTATTCAGCCACTCCAGTGTAGTTTCAGCTTTGTACTTCAAATCGTTGTCCTCCTGAAATGTGAATCTCCAACCCAATTTCAGATTCATGGTTGACTCAAGCAGGTTTTCATCAAGTATTCCAACTGTGCTTTGCACCATCCATTGTCCCTTTTATCCTGACTTCGCCCATCCCTACTGATGAAAAGCAGACCCATAACATGATGCTGCCACCATCATGCTTGACAGTAGCGATGGTATTGACTGATGATGTGCAGTGTTTGGCTTGTGCCAGATGTAATGCTTGAATTTAGACCAAAAAGTGTAATTTTTGTCTCATCTGACCACAAAACGTTTCTCTACATGTGTGCAGTAGCATTCAAATGTTTTTTTTTCCTGCAAACTCCATAAGAGCTTTAAGATGCATTTTTTCAGTAGTGGTTTTTTTCTTGCCACCTGTCCATAGAGGCCTCTTTGTGAAGGGAACGGGATATTGTTGAGTGATGAACACTGGCCTCTATCTCGGACAGAGAACCTTGCAGATCTTTCAAAGTCGTTGTTGGATTTACAGTGACATCCGAAACCAGTTTTGCTTACCCACCTGCTGAGTTTTGATGGACGACCTGATCTGGGTAGAGTCTTGGTGGTATGATACTTCTTTCACTTCTTAATGACGTATTTCACCATACTCAAAGGGATAATGAGTGACTTTTAAATCTTCTTATAACCCTCTCCTGAACGGTGTTTCTCCACCACTTTATGTCTGACTTATTTGGAAAGCTCTTAGGTCTTCATGTTTGCCTTGTTGGTTGACCAAGTGAGTTGCACCTTAGGGGGAGGGGGGCAAACTCCTTAGATAAATGGGGAGCTTAATTTTTAAGTTAAACCACTGATTACATACAGGTGAAACATATTACACCTTATTGCAAAGACTCTATATTAAGTTTGTTTTGAAAGCATCATGGAATAGGCTCAGATGCCATCAAAATGTGAAAACTTTGAAGGGGGAGAATACTTTTGCAGGCCACTGTATATTTATTTGTTTCTTATGTATTTATTCGATTGTTATGTATTTGTTAAAACTACATTTCAATCTATGAAAATGATCCATCTAAACAAAGTGAACGGTAAAGAAGGGCAGCCCAAGCTGAATAAGCCTCCCTGGGTACTAACCATCCTCAAATGGTTTGTGCTCCTCAACAAGGTAATGCTGTAGTTAACTCATATAACCTGGCTGTGTTAGCCAATGAGGAAGACTTATCTGAATGCAAAATGCATAAATGTGGGATTTGCAATTGCAAAACGTGTGCTATATTTTCCAGAAACAATAAAATTAATTGTACAGTAATGGCTAGACCTCACAAATAATACTAAAATATACCATTTGTGTCTGTCCGTCTGTCTGATGAATTTTTGATGCCAATACATTCCGTGCTTACTTATCCAATCGCAACCAAACTTGACAGGAAGACCAAGGGTTACACAATGAAGGTTGTAGCACGTTCATTTGCCCCCCTCCCCAAGGGGGGTCTTCTCCCCTGAGCGGGTTTTCCCTGCCATTGCCGTCAATGGGTTGCGTGTTGAGGTGTATAGCCATATTAAGTTAGCTTTATTGTGGCGTTTGTCCAAAGAAGAAGATTTATCGTGGCGTTTTTCCAAAGACGCTTTTAATAACAAAATTAATGGTAATCGCATATTGTTAATGTTATTAAAAAACAATACGAATACTAATAATTTCTCACTTTCCCAAGGCGTTTTTCCTGCAGTGATAATGTGTATAAATAGCTTATCTATCTATAATTCCATTAATCTCTGTGTGTATGTGTGTATGTGTGTTTGTATGTTTGTCTGTGACCGCTGTTTCTCGACAACCACGGGTCCGATATACTTGAAACTTGCCAGGTATATTGCTGGGGACCCGAGGATGTGCCTTTTCAAGGTTTCATATTAATCGGACAAGTACTTACCGAGCTATGGCGATTTAGCCGTTCGCCGTTCGCTTTGGCGTTGCGAATGGACCAAACCATTGCATGTAAATAGAGGGGGGGGTTCTGTGGTCGTTGCGAATGGACCAAACCATTCATGTAAATAGAGGGGGGGGGGGGGGGTTCTGTGGTCGTTACTGCCACGTGGTTTCAAAGTTTTTTTTTGTTGTTGTTGTTTGCACGCATGTTTTTTTGCACCCACGTACGGGCACGCCCTAGGATGTTTACACACACACACACCCCTACACAAATTTTTTTTTTTTTTTTTTGGCAAGGAACGGGCACCCACGTACGGGCACGTCCTAGCTTATATATAGTACGGGCATGCCCCAGTAGTTATAATGGCGTTTCCATGGGAGCAATGGCTTCTACAGGAAGTAAAAATATTATAAACCACAAACATGTATGATTAGCTTTTTAAACAGTCGCTAGTGCTCTTTACAACACTAAATGAAGAAATACCGACATCCGTGAAGTAAGGTTTACTTCCAGAACTGAGCGAAGATCTACTGTACTCTATATAACCCACAAATGTTGGGTTAATAACATGGCCCTTTCTGCCACTACCGTGGCAGTTTTTTGTTGCGAACTTTTGAAACTCGCTCCTGCTGTTTGATATGAAACTGAAAGGGAGGAAGACCGGGGTGTGCTCATTTACCAAGAAGCTAGCTTGTGCTTGCCAAGCCAGCTGTTCCAAAACGGTTTTGAATGCAATGCTTGCTCGAATGCTTAAACCACTTGGCGATCTCTCCACAACAAACTTGGTAAATGAACACACCCAATGTTCTGGAGAAACCACCATAGATAGACTGTAATCTATATACCCCAAAGAGGAATGACCCTCCCTGCCACTCCCGTAATCAGCGGGTGTACTAGTTAAAAGAAAACAAAGAATTAAAACCTCAAACAAACATCGTTTATTTATTGAATTTTAGCAAATGTACGATGCAATATGTTGGTGAAACAATGCAGAGATGTATGCAAGAATGAATGTACATAGGAGGGGCAAGAAAAAACCCAGTTAAAACTACTGGTTGTTCACTCTTCACTCATCACTTTACTTATGGATACTGTAAAAATGTGAGCCTCAGTGTTCAGGTTGTAGAAATGCTAAGCGGAAATGGCCGAAAAATGGGTGTGATGGAAGATAAAACAATCATACATTAAGGTAAGCATAGATAACTTTTCTGGATTAAAGAATGAAGAACTGCTTAACCCTTATGGATTAAATGAAATAATTAATGATAAATTCACACAACACAATGGACAAAATATAATCGCCTCTGTTTTTAACACCTTACCAAGAGACTATCAGAGACACTTCATTATGGATGTAAATGTCGAGTTACAGACACAACACAAAAAAAATCTCAAATGATTGGTTAGGTGTTAACAAACAAATATCTGCACATTACTTAACAGCAGTAGAAATACGATCAATACTTCCAAAAAAAACAAAAAAAACTGAAAGAAGTTTGGGAAATTGTTAACAGATTAATAGGAAAGGATGATCAAGAGGAACTCCAAATACAACACATGGAAGCAATTCTGGGTCTGATTAACCATGTACAAAGATGGATTTAGCTGTACTTTAGAAAAATGAAGAAATAAAGTACACGTATAAATAAAGTACAAATAAAAACCTAAATAAGTTAATTGCAGAAAATAAAATGACATCATCAAAATTGTTTGATAACAAAGGGGTGGAAATGATCAATATAGCAAAAACACAACAAACTAAGGAAGTGTGGAGTAAACTTTTGTGTACACTAAAAAGGGTTGTGTACACTTTGGGAAATTAAATTAGGGGAAATCTTGAACTACTGTATAAGGAAACTGTACAATCTATAGACACCAAGGAATAGTTGAATAACACACATCATTGTAATTGTGAACATTCCGTATTTAGAGATCGACATCATAAACACATTATCACAGGTGATCTCAGAATAGTGGAAGATAGACAATTACGTGCATTACTTACAAAAGGACCAAATTTGGATAAGCATTTCCACGAGTGACTGAAATCTTCTTATAACCATCTCCTGAATGGTGCTTCTCCACCACTTTATGTGGATTTCCTGGAATAAAGAGGATTAACTGAAATAAAGCAATGGAACTTACAATGATAGGACTGATGGAATGCATGAAAGAACAAAATAATAAACATAAAATACCAAACACACAAATTGTTTTATGGTTAGAGGAGGTAGAGAAACATGAAAAGGAGAGTTGTTGATTCGAAAAGAAAAGTTTGAATCAGTAATCCAAAAGTAATTTTAAACAATCCAGAGATACGTAATTATTTAAAACAGCTTGAAACACAGCATGTTATTGTCCCAATTGATGAAGCAAATAATAATATTGCATTTGTTTGCAAAACTTTCTACATTCAAACACTTTTTGGAAGAATTGGGCTTACAGACGGGAATTTCAAAGACCTACAAAATAAGTAACGATAATCAAATAGACTTGATATAACACCATATAAATCACTAAAAAGTGGGAAGACTGTTAGTTCCAGATAAACACCATAAATTTATCATTCATTTGCTGGATCTCAAAAATGCACAAAAACCATTGTAAGATGAGGTTCATCATATTAAAATATGTAATTTGGTGTCTGTCTGATGATTTTTTGACCACGATACATTCAAACGTTACTTATCCAATCTCAACCAAACTTGACAGGATGACTAAGGGTCACACAATGAAGGTTGCAACAAATTCATTTGCACCCTTCCCCAAGGGGGTTTTCTCCCTTGAGCAGGTTTTCCCCACCATTGCCATCAATGGGGTTGCATGTTGAGGTGTATATCCATGTTAAGTTAGCTTTATCGTGGCGTTTTTCCAAGGCCGCTTTTAATACCAAAACGAATGATAATAGCATAATATTAATGTTATTGAATGAATGAATGAATGGTCGTTTTAAGGCCATTTTTCCCTGCTAGAGCGGGGGTTAGCCTTACAAATTACAAAACAATATTAATACTAACAAGTCAGGAGACGACGATGGTTCATGAGCGAGCGGTATTCAATGACAAAGGACGGACTATAACCAAAACAGGCCCGGACTGATGGGTCAGGGGCCCATGTGGCAGGTGTCGGCCCCCGACATGCGGTGTACATGCCTATTTACAAAGGGCCCCAATGTGCTGCGTTATGAGGTTAGTTAGCTACACAATACCGAAATTCGGTTCGATTCCGACAACTTTGAAAATTTGACCTTTGTGACCTTCAAAGGTCAAAGGTCGAAGATTCTGAAATTTGTTGGAAAACTTGTATTTTATGATGTATGTGATAATATAAGATCATGTACGACATTTCACCCGACCAGGAAGCGAAAAATGTAATAAAACCATCAAAAATTGACTTTTCTAAATTTCGTGACCTTGTGACCTTGACCTTGGGGCGAAAATGAAAAATCGAGCTCCGTGGGGCTAGACACATGACATTGGCCTAACCAAATACCGAAACCCCTGTCAGATTCCACCAACTCCCTCGGAGAAGATGTAACTTGAACTCGATTCCCCCCTAAAAAGACAACTTTTTCGGGCGTGGCTCCGCTCACAATGGGCGCAATATGCCCACTCTAGGCAGGACACAACTAGATCATGATATCAACCTCCCACCTAAGTTTCATCAAGATCGGATGATATTATCGGGTAGTTATGCTGCGGACAGACAGACACACACCCATGACGAATATAGTGGTCACTCTGTTTGATAACTCGTGAACCAATAATGTCCCACCTCCCCAAGGGGTTTTTCCTCCTTGAGCAAACGTCGTGTCAACGTTTATAAATAGCTTATCATGACGTTTTTGTGTGAGCAATGGGCCAAAAGCCTGTACCAGAATAAAAATATTATAAACCACAAACACGTATGATTAACTTTTTAAACAGTCGCTAATGCTGTTTATAAAATAAACAAAGCAATTTGGAGGAATCCGTACCTCACTCAATGCTTATCACTGGGGTTCTTAACCTGGGGTATGGGGACCAAAATCTGGGGGTAGGGGATTCGTAAAAAAAAAAAAAAAAAAAATTGTAATAAATGCCATGAAATATCAACTCTAAATAAGAACTGTGCCCCGATTCCATATTCTGATTGCAAGGAAACAGCAGCAACAATCTCACTAGATCAGTAAAACGGCTTGCATAAAACTTGCATGTTTTAGTTTAGTTTGTTTTGTTTCTTTGTTAACAAGCAAAGAAATAAATAGGGATAAAATCCTAATGATTTTCTTTCCTGTTCTGTTCCTAATTATGCATATGTAAAACTAAGCCATTGAGATATTTTGAAGTCACACTGGAAGCTAATGGGACTGGTAATCAGGCACTGATCCCCGAACTTGGCCCATTTTCTGGGTAATAACTAATAAGTTACCAATTTTCATCCAAAAAAATAGGAAATTAAGTAAAAACACCCCTCAGAATGCACCACAGAGCACCTAGAATCAAAACAATTCTAGGGGGACATGCCCCCGGCCCCCCATAGCTATGCGCACCTTAGGTGCGCCTTGGTCAGTCAACAGTCTGGCGAAGGGGTATGGAGACATCGTGGGCAATCCGTTGGGGGTCTTGTCAGGGAAAAAGGTTAAGAACCCCTGGCTTATCACATCGCCAAATGCACCTGATCATAGATCTACTGTGGTCTATGTTGTAGAAATCAAAGATACAACAATGTCTCAGATCATGAGTTTAATCGAAATCAATCCCTAGCAATATCTGTGGAAGAAATCAACAAGTATAACATCAGTACTCAGCATGCATCTGAATCAATAATGGGTATAACATCCAATCACAAGCAAGCACTTAGCAAAGCGATTCTACATACCAATCTAGACATGCACACAATATATGTCACAGGAGTGGTCGCTGCGCTGAATGTCCAAGACCTTTATAACGAATGTGCAGCGGTCGAAAGTAGCATGACACCTGGGCTTTGAACTTAGACACAATTTCATGACATTCTCCCCAGTGGTAAAACTACACTTCTCCCAGAGGTTAGAATGAAGCTAGCAAGCTATATAGCAGTGTGGTAAATACTTTAGAGAGCAGGTGATTACGTAAAGCAGCGAGCCATGTTAATCCCAGCCGAAGCGATCGGGACGGCGGATTTCTCTCCCGATGCGCGTGCAATACACGTCAGGATTCCCCATCATCAGATTCCGCGGACTGAGCTCCGGCCGAGCGGCATCCCCGCACGGAGCAAGATGACGCACCGAAACAGTAGACTCGCGTCCGTCTGGCAGCAGCACTCGCGCGTGGTCAGGATTGGCTTGGAGAATATGAACCTTGTCAACAAGCGGGTCATATTTACTCGGGTGAACCGTGCGTTTGAGAAAAGCCGGACGGGGCTCGGCAAGCCAGCCAGGCAAAAGCCGAATGGCACCCGTACTGCACGAGTAACGAAACAGACAATCGTGAGGAGTTTGAATTGTAGCGGTACACAATGAAGTCCGAATCGAGTTTAACGCCCCATGTACCATGCAAGTCCATCGGTCTAGTCCTAGTCCGTGGGTCTTAAGGCCAAGAGTGATGGCTTTCCCTATAATGTCATTAAATCTCTCCACCTGACCGTTCGCCTGGGGCCTGTATGGAGTGGTATAACTAGAAGCGATATTTCGCTGGAGCAAAAAGGTTCGCACATCTTGGGACAAAAACGCAGCACCTCGATCGGTATGTACATAGCCCAGATTCCCGAACATGGAAAACAAAATCTGCAGGCACTGGATGACCGTCCCAGCGGTCATGTCATTGTACGGAAAAGCAAAAGGGAATCTGCTGAATTCATCCACCATCGTGAAAAGGTAGCGAGAGCTACCCGAAGCCGGTAGACTAGCAGAAGCAGGTAGACTCGAAGCCGGTAGGGACCCTTTGAAGTCCAGAGAACAATTTCTCCCACGGCCTAGTAGCCTGGATCAGTGTACCATCTGCGGCTTATAGAAACGTGGTTTTAATTCAGTGCAAACGGGACAAGTGTGACATAGACGACGAATGTCCACAACAGTGTCGGGCAAATTGCAACAGTGCACATCATGAGGTGGACGAGTCACACCAGGATGGCACAACATTTCATGAAGAACATGCAGATCCTCAAAGGAGGTGAGACTCGCGCACACCGCTGGTCGGGATAGTGCATCCGCTGCGAGGTTATCCCGCCCCGGGCGATACTTGATGCGAAAGCAATAATCTGCTAATTCTATGCGCCACCGAGTGATTTTCTCGTTCTTAATGTGCTGGGCATGGCGAGTATCGTACATGAAAGCGACACTTTGCTGATCAGTGATGACCTCAAAACGCTTGCCAAGCAAGTAAGGTCTCCTACGCCTAATAGACTCAACAATGGCGTACGCCTCTTTCTCGACTGACGAGTGACGTCTCTCCGTGGGGAAGAGAGTCCTTGAAAAGAAGGCCACAGGTTGTCCTCCTTGAGAGAGCGTGGCAGCTGTCGCGTGGTCCGACGCGTTGCTTTCCAAAACAAAGGGAATGTTTTCATCTATAGATGACACCGGCGCCAGCCATGTCCGACTTAAGGCCATGGAAGGCGACCTTGGCGGCATGACACATGGGGAACACTTTACAATCCACAAGGAGACGAAGCTGTTCGGATAAATTTTGGACCCACTTTGAATAATGTGCAAACAGCCTGAGGGCATGCTTCAAAGAAGCACGATCATGTGGAGGGGCCATGTCGAGCAAGGGTCGTAGCCGCTCTTTGTCTGGGGTGATGGTGCCCTGGGTCACTGTACCCCAGGAGGTCTATTGTCCGTGCCGAATAGCAACATTTAGCCTCGTTCAGCATCAGACAGTACTCGCGCGCAACCTGAGGAAGCCCTGCAGATTAGCATCATGATGAGCTTGATCGTACCCACAAACCGTTAGGTTGGCCAAGTAGACAAAGACATCTGTTAAGTGTTCCTTTGCAATTATGTCATCTATGGCCCTCTGGAAACATGTGACCCCATTTGTCACTCCGAAAGGCAAGTTGTGAACTGGTACAACCTCTGACCGGATTCAAAGCCAGTGTAAATGCGATCGGCGGCAGCAATCGGAATTTGATGATGCGCACTACAAAGATCTAACATGCTGTACACCTGGTACTGTGCCACCTGTCGGACCAGGGAATCCAATCCCGGGAGTGGGTAGGTGTCCAATTCCGTAAACCGATTAATCATCTGCGAGTAGTCAATTACCAAGCGTTTGCGATGATTTTCGGTCTGGACAACCAAAACTTGAGCTCTCCAGGGCGACCGACTAGGTTCGATTATACCCTCTTTTAGAAGGCGACTAGTCTCCTCAGCAATAAATTGCGTATCAGCCCAGGAGTATCGTCATGATTTAATGGCTACCGGGGTACAGTCAGGAGTCAGATTGGGAAACAACGACAGTGGTTCTATTTCCATCCCGGCCAGAGCACACACAGAAAGAGTATTATCCTCGCCAAATGACATTTCTAACCAACCATGACGATAGAGGAAATCGTGTCCCAGCAATACTTCTGCACATAGCATTGGTAAGACCATTAAACGAACATCTGGATACATTTGGCCGTTAATCACTAACTTCACCCGGCATTCGCCTTTAGTACGCATCCAAAGTGCTTGGGAAGCCATGAAAAGACTGCGCGATGTCCTGAGAATCGGCCAGCCGTGTTGCTGGACGAGTCTCATGTCGACATAGCTTTCGGTTGAGCCCATGTCGATCAAGGCGTTTGCCATCTGCCCTTCAATCAGCACCGGAACAAGAGTGCTGGACAGTCTGGGTGGCCCGGAGGATGTCGAGACATCTAGTGGGGGCGATCGAGCCACTCGCGTGGGCCCAATGCCAACCAGCGTCGCGCATGGAGCCAATCGAGGTCCGCGCGGTGAGATGATCCTAGTCAATGCCGCACGTGGAGCTCATTGTGCCCCGGGCGATGAGAGGATCATGGACAGGGTCGAGCGAGTACGCCGGCCTCGTGACGTATGGCATACCTTTGCAAAATGGCCTTTCCGAGCACACAAATGACACGTCGCTTCCTGCGCCGGGCAAATTGACCTCAAATGATTCCTATTGCCGCAGAAAAAGCAATTAGTGTTACTCGCGGCAGAAGGGGCCACGGTAGCAGCGGCTGTCAAGCTCGTGCTTGAAGCTTTTGTAGCTTCCACTATCTCCGACGTCAGCGGAGGATCAGCAACCATGCGCTCCGCAGTAGCATCACTCTCCAGGCATCTCTCCATGCTTACGGCTGCCGTGACGTACAGCCGACCGTACGCCTCAGATTGGGTCTGTGCCTCGTGAAGTACGAGTGCCAAATCATGGGCCATCTGCAGCGTTAGATCCAGCGTCTCCAGCAATCTTTGTCGTATTATGGGCGAGTAGATCCCCGAGACAAAAGAATCACGCATGAGATTGTCGCTCACCTGCTCGGGCATTCGAACTGCAGTAGTACAGTCTTTGGCTAATCGACGAAGTTCCTGAACGAAGTGGTCGATGGATTCCGACGGGCCCAGTCATCGGGAAGCGAGCTGGTATCGAGTGTAGATCACACTCCGGGTCTTAATGTAGATTCGACGTAGCTCGGCTACGGCAGTGTCATAGGTATCACAATGAGAAATATACTCATAAACGGTGTGGGTCACGTGGGAATGAAGAACCGCTAGCCTATTCTCTTCCGTGAGGTCCGCATGAGATTGCAGGTAGCTTGTCAGCAGACGCAACCAGTGTTTGAGTTGGCCAGACGTGTCCGTCGCCTGAGGGTCTCCTCCAAATGTAGTTAGTTGTAACATCTTGTGAGCCATGGTGATCTCGATCAGACGAGAGATGATTTCGATTAAGTGTTGTAGAAATCAAAGATACAACAATGTCTCAGATCATGAGTTTAATCGAAGTCAATCCCTAGCAATACCTGTGGAAGAAATCAAGAAGTATAACATCAGTACTCAGCATGCATCTGAATCAATAATGGGTATAACATCCAATCACAAGCAAGCGCTGAGCAAAGCGATTCTACGTACCCATCTAGACATGCACACAATATATGTCACAGGAGTGGTCGCTGCGCTGAATGTCCAAGGTCTTTATAACGAACGCGCAGCGGCCGAAAGTAGCATGACACCTGGGCTTTGAACTTGGACACAATTTCACGACAATCTATATAACCCACAAGGATTAATAACACGACAAAAACGTCGAGTTCTTCCAAGGCATTATTTGTGGTGTTTTTCCGAAGCCACTTCTCATTACAAAGGTAATAATAACACTTATGATAATGGCATACCGTAATATTAATGATGTATTTTCAATGACCTGATCCAACATGTTGTAATGTCATGCACTTTCTGATCCTTTCAATGACCAGATCTAACATGTTATAATGTCATGCACATTCTGATCCTTTCAATGACCTGATCTAACATGTTATAATGTCATGCATGGTCTGTCTGATCCTTTCAAAGACCTGACCTAACATGTTATAATGTCATGCATGTTTTGATCCTTTCAATGACCTGATGTAACATGTTATGTCATGCATGTTCTGATCCTTTCAATGATCTGATCTAACATGTTATAATGTCATGCATGTTCTGATCCTTTCAATGACCTGATCTAACATGTTATAATGTCATGCATGGTCTGTCTGATCCTTTCAAAGACCTGACCTAACATGTTATAATGTCATGCATGTTTTCATGCTTTCATTGACCTGATCTAACATGTTATAATGTCATGCATGTTCTGATCTAACATATTTTACCATGCATGGATTGATCCTTTCAATGACCTGATCTAACATGTTATAATGTCATGCACGGTCTTATCCTTTCAATAACCTGATCTAACATGTTATAATATCATACATGTTCTGATCCTTTCAATGACCTGATCTAACATGTTATAATATCATGCATGTTCTGATCCTTTCATTAACCTGATATAACATGTTATAATATCATGCATGTTCTGATCCTTTCAATGACCTGATGTCATATATTGGAAAAGTAATAATAATTGGAAATAATAGAAAGTATAATAACATGACTCCCCCTGCCGCTCCCATAGTGAGCGGGCATACTAGTCATCAAAATTAGAGAATGTAGTTTGAAACCATTATCTATAAACAGATAGAGACAGAAAAGAAAAAAAAAACTTGAAACGATTATTATGTATAAACAGATAGAAACAGATTTTAAAAACTACCATGAAAAGGCGAAGTTTTATTCTGTTATTAAGAAATTCTGGATCATTGATAATAATTCCAAACCTGTAATCGACAGCATCCACAACATTAATAACAAGGGTAAGACTAAATGTTTATCAACTTTTGATTTTTCTACATTATGCACAAACATTCCACATGACGAGCTCGTAACCGCATTGAAAAAAACAGTAAATAAAGCATTTGCAGGAGGTAATAAAGTATACCTTAAAGTATATCAAAAAAGAGGACCCTGGTCTGTAAAGGAAATTCAATGTTCATGCAGTTTTTCAAAAATAAACTTAGTGTTCGATTTCTCCTCAACAACAAACAGTTTCTTTAAATTTGGCAACGAGATACTCCAGCGGACAATGGGGATGCCCATGGGTTCAGATCCGGCCCTTTTCTGTTCAGATCCGGATCCGGCTCATGGGTTCAGATTCAGATCAGGCAAATTTGTTACTCCACATGTACGAGTCTGATTGGGTCCAGAACATGTCCAGAACATAAAGAAACAAATGCGAGAAGATGTGGAAACATCTTTCGATTCACTGATGATTTATTGGCAATTAATGATGGGTTTGTATTTGATCAGCTTCATGATGATTTTTATCCAAAATAACTTGAATTAAAAAAGGAAAACCAAACTTGCATTTCAGTTTCTTTTTTAGAATTACAAATCGATATTATTAATAATTAATTTCACACCAAATGATTTGATAAACGAGATGCTTTTCCATACCACATTGTCCGAATGCCTTTATTCTACGTTACGGTTGCAGGTGAAATAATTAGGGCTGTGAGAGCAACCACACACAGCACTGCACTCATCAATAGATTAAAACAACTAATCAGACATATAATAACAAAGGGATCTACAGTTGGCAGTTTAGAACATGTTTTTCCAAAAGATCATATAATGACACCAACTATAATTAGTAAAATAAAATATGAATAGTAAAAATATTGTTAATGAGATATTTATATAAATACATCATTTTAAACTAGAACTGCACTCAGTAGAGAGCATACCTCTGCCAGGTGAACAGTTTACGTTTTGTATCCCAGAGTAGACCATAAAATCACAATACAGAATCACATTTAATCAAAATCATCCATCCACAACTTTTTGAGATATCCTGCTATGTATCATTTTTGGCCCTATCTCCCAATGGTGAAGAATCACTTAAACAATTAAATAAATCTCATATCCGAATCCATATTCAGATCTTCACCAAAATTGAATCGATTCGTCCTTGTCAGACACCCAACCGGTCCACCAAATTTCGTCCAAATCCGTCCACAACCTTTTGATATATCCTGCTATGTATCGTTTTTGGCCCTATCTCACAATGGTGAAGAATCACTTTGAAAATTCTAGTAGCCGGATCCGAATCCGGATCTTCACCAAAATCTAGTCATTTCGTCCTTGTCACATACGCAACATCTCTGCCAAATTTCGTCCGAATCCGTCCACATCTTTTTGGGATACCTTGTTCACAAACAAACTGACAAACAGACAGACCTTTGTCAAACAGACACACCACCTTTGGTGGTGGAGGTAAATATACATGTGGTGAAATATGATGTAATGTCTAGATCTGGAAGAGAAGGTTCGGTCGGAGGGCTGACCTTGAGGGAGCTTGTATAAGACCGGACTGCTCGGCGCTCGGTCTCGTGGTACTTCTGTTACCTTATTGGCAAGAGACTGTTGGGATTAACAGGTACGTAATTGCTTGCTTGTGGGAGTGGGAGGAGGGGGGGATGCTTGGTGGAGATGTTTGTTTGAGTGCTTCCTTTGTAGTGCCAATGATTGTGCTTTATTTTGTGTTGTAGGATGAGTGGAGATATACAGTCATGTGAAAAAGTAAGTACACCTTTTCAACATACAGCTTTCAACATTGACTTTTTCAACATATTTCAACATACAGCTATTTGATCTTCATTTCAACAATATTGAAAGATAAAGGTGATATAATATAACAAATATCACGAAACATTTACATTTTGTAGTCCATTGTATAATTTAAATAAACATAAATGCAAATTTCGCATGTGGAAAAAGTAAGTACACCCTTGGCTCTAATAGGTGGTATTGCCCCCTTTGGCAGAAACAACCTCAAGTGGGCGTTTCTTATAACTGTCTACCAGTCTCTGACATCGACTGGGAGAAATTTTTGCCCACTCCTCCATGCAGAATTCTTTCAGCTGTGCGATGTTTGAGGGGTTTCTTGCATGCCCAGCTCGTTTCAAATCCCCCCACAACATCTCGATGGGATTTAGATCCGGGCTTTGACTTGGCCATTCCAGAACCCTCCATTTCTTTCTTTTCAGCCATTCCTTGGTGGATTTGCTGGTACTAGGGCATGCCCGTACGTGGGTGCCCGTTCCTTGCCAAAAAAAAAAAAAAACGCTACCCGTACGCTCTACCCCGCCCGTACGCCCGTAAACAAAAAAAACAACGCTCTTCGCTTCCGCCCTTCGCTCTGACTGAATTGGGAGAAATAATGCGCATAAGAAATCGAGAAATTATTATTTTCTCCGGAAGAAATCGAATTTTTTTTTTTTTTTTTTTTTTTTTTTTTTGTATACAAGATCGAGGCTCGTGAAAGAGCGAAACGAATGAACGAAAAGCGAATTACGAACCGTAATGGCGCACGCGCTCGGCTCGGCTCGCTCTCACATCGGCCACGCCTACGCAACAACGCGTTCTGTGATTGGCTGCCGGAAGTGCAGTCTTCACTGTCCGGAAGGTCGCAAATCGCAGTTACGATGAATCGCAAATTAGTTTTAATTAGTTTTAAAACATAGTTTAACGGCAACATAGTTTTCCAACGTGAAATAAATGAATATGCTCTCAAATGTGCCGTCCGAGGCAGAGTCTGTTCGCCACGTTCGGCACACGTGATAGCTCGCTGCTCTCTGATTGGTTGAATCGTTTTTTGGACATAGCTCGGTAACTACTTCTCCGATTAATATGAAACCTTGAAAAGGCACATCCTCGGGTCCCCAGCAATATACCTGGCAAGTTTCAAGTATATCGGACCCGTGGTTGTCGAGAAACAGCGGTCACAGACATACAGACATACAAACATACAAACATACAAACATACAAACATACATACATACATACATACACACAGAGATTACTGGAATTATAGATAGATGTTTAGGGTCATTGTCATGTTGCAAGGTCTACCTTCGGTTGACCTTCAACTTTCCGACAGATGGCCTCACATTATCCTCAAGCACCCTCTGGTATAATGAAGAATTCATAGTGGATTCTATGATGGTGAGCTGCCCACGCCTTGATGCAGCAAAGCTGCCGCAAACCATAATATTTCCACCACCATGCTTTACAGATGGTATCAGGTTCTTGTGGTCAAATGCTGTCTTTGGTTTTCGCCAAAGATGTCTTCTGGTACTGTGGCCAATTAGCTCTACCTTTGACTCATCTGTCCAGAGCACATTGTTCCAGAAGTGTTGGTCTTTACCTAGGTGTTCATTGGCAAACTTTAGTCTTGCCCTGATGTTCTTTCTGGACAGCAAAGGTTTCCTCATGTCACACCTCCCATGTAGATCAAATTTTCTAATGGTCGACTCGTGCCCTTTGACATCAACAGTGGCAAGAGCTACCTGTAGGTCCCGTGATGACATTCTGTGGTTTTTAGAGACTTCTTTCAGCATTTTGCGGTCTGCTCTCGGGCTGAACTTACTGGGGCGGCCTGGCCTGAACAAGTTGGCAGTTGTTTGGAATCTTCTCCACTTGTAGATGATCTTCCCTACAGTCGAATGATTGATTTCAAATTGTTTGGATATCTTTTTAAATCCCTTCCCAGACTCGTAGGCATCTATAACCTTCTGTCTGAAGACCTCAGAGAGCTCTTTTGATGTAGGCATGGTGATGCCGCACACTTCAACAACAAAGAGCAAACCAAACTAAATGTCTGAGGTTTAAATAAGACAGGTTCCTCCAAGATCATCTCTAACGATGTTCTAATCATTTGCACCTGAGCTGGTGCACCTGATTCTAATTTTAGGTATTTGAAGTAGTGATAAATGTCGGGGTGTACTTACTTTTTCCACATGCGAAATTTGCATTTATGTTTATTTAAATTATACAATGGACAACAAAATGTAAATGTTTCATGATATCTATATATATAAAACGCAGTTTGTGTGTGTGTGTGTAATGTTACCGATAGACTCCGAAATGGAGAGGCTCACGTGCTTGATATTTGGCATAGATATGGCCATTGAGCCTGGGACGAACATGGCCGAGACCATATTTGACGAGATCCATATTTTTTATTCATATTTACCTCAGCGCATTTCAGCGAAGTACACGCTAATCTCGGCCGGTGCCAGAGCAGCTCGCTGATTCGCTCAGAGCGATCACGTGATGTTCCATCCCCGCCGCCAGACTGATTCGCTCAGAGAGATCACGTGATGTTCCATCCCGTCACACGTCACACGTTTGCACGTAATTCAGAGCGAAAAGCGATTGCGTTTTTTCACCTTTTATGCGATCGTGTTTTGTGTCGATTTTGTGCGATATGAATTAAATGTCTTTGAAACAGCTGTGAAACGTCTTTCCACAACCCTTCCGTAATCGATTGGAGCAGTTTATTGCCGCACAAAATGGCATTTTAACAGTTGTCTGGCTTTTAAAATCTGGGACACGTTCAAAACAAACGAGATCCGCGAAGCGAGTTGGTCGAGTCGTGCTGACCAAGATGGCGACACGGCGGCTTGAGTTTTCACGGAGTATGAGCGTTCCATATATTTTCAATTCAGTGTGCCCGACTCGCTCACGTACTTGATTTGTGGCATAGACATGACCATTGGGCCTTCACGGTGTAATTTGTGCGAGGCTTTTGTCCGAGTGAGCTTGAGTCGAGAGGGCGAATGTATGGGTTGGGAATGTACGGGTCTCCCTTCCCCCGCCCGGCAATGCCGGTACTGGAGGGCGTGGGTCACAGGATCCGTGAGTCTCCAAAATCCGCTTCGTGCTGTTGCGAAGATGCAGGACGATGTTGCGATTGTTGTGCTGCTGTCCGACCATGAGAACTGCAACGTCATTGTTGACTGGCCCTCCCCTTCCCTCCCCCTTCCCTCCCCCTTCCCCCTCCCCGCTCCATCCTCCCCCTCCCTTCCCCCTCCACCCTACCCCCCTACCCCCTCCCCCCTCCACCTTACCCCCTCCCCTTCTCCCCTCCCCCCTCCCCTCCCCCTCCCCCTCCCTTTTCCCCCTCCCCCTCCCCCTCCATTTCCCCCCTCCCCCCTCCCCCTCCCTTTTCCCCCTTCCCCCTACCCCTTGCCCCTCCCCCTCCCCTCCCATCCCCCTCCCCTCCCCCCTCCCCTGCCCCTCCCCCCTCCCCCTCCATTTCCCCCCTCCCCCTCCCCCTCCCTTTTCCCACTCCCCCTCCCCCTTCCCCCTCCCCCCTACCCCTTCCCCTTGCCCCCCATCCCCCTCCCCTCCCATCCCCCCCTCCCCTCCCCCCTCCCCTATCCCACCCCCTCCCCCTCCCATCCCTCACCCTCCCCACCCCCCCCCTCTATTCCCCTCTCCCCCTCCCCTCTTCTCCCCTCTCCCCCTCCGCCCTCCCCCTCTTCTCCCCTCCCCCCCCCCCTCTGCTCCCCTCCCCCCCGTTCCCCTCCCCTCCCCTCCTCCGCCCGGCAATGCCGGGTACTTCTGCTAGTTTGTTATATTATATCACCGTTATCTACAAATATTGTTGAAATGAAAATCAAATACCTGTATGTTGAAATATGTTGAAAAGGTCAAAGCTTTACATGGGGTGTACTTACCTTTTCACATGACTGTAGTTCAATAAAACCTCATTACTTCAAAGAGGTCGGAGTTTTGATTTACAACAATACATATTGTTGCGGTTTTGTGTTTTTATAATAAAGGTTAATTTCCCCTCCTAGTTTAGTTACACTACAACACGTAGCCTCGTTTAAGCTCAGTTATTTCTTCGTAAATGTAAGCGTAGACCTTTCCTGTGTGTAGTTTTGCGTTGAGTAGAATGATGAGAATTAGGTCCTTTACAATGCCTCGATGCTTTGGGTTTTGGCGTGAAATACCACGAGGCCGGCCTGAACAAGTCGGCCAAAGGCGAAGGAAGGCGGGGGAGGAGCCAATGGTAAGCACGAGCCGCCAATCAGGGCACGAGGGGAGTGGCTTACCACTGCGGCAAAAGGCGGGGCTTGAAACATTCGATACGGGCCAGGGCAGAACCATATAACGCTGTGCCCGGAGCCCTCACCTCAGTTATGAGGAGGACATGCGCTGAGTTATGAGAAGGGAGGCAGACAAGTTATGAGGCAAGCCCATGCGAGAGTGAAAGCGCTGTGTTCAGTTATGAGAGGGAAAGCGCTGTGTTGAGCTGGAGTCAGATCCTCCGTTGAGTTACGAGAGTGAAAGCGCTGAGTTATGAGTTATGAGTTTGGAGCGCTCAGTTTGACGGCAGTTGTATTAATCGCGCTGTAAAAGACAGCCATGCCGGGCCACAGACGCGCGCGTATATTTCCTCCTGCCTGCCTTTGCCGAGATTCGCGCTGTGAGGATTCTCCCGCCTGCCTGCCTGCCTTCGCTGGGGTACGTGCTGTGACCACCAGAGGGCCACGCCGGGTGAGCTGTTCCTGGACGACCAAAGCCGGCGTGTTCAGCGCATGAACAATTCTTCATTCATCCCCCTGTGAGTGTGAGTGGGCCCATTGTCTGGGTAGATAAGGAAGACTGTTTAAGACTGCCCTGTGTCCTGCTTCTTCTACCAATGTACATGTGTAAATAATAATTAAACCTGTTCTTCCTTTGATTCGACCGTTTCGGCTCTTCCATCATTGACTTAGCGTGGTACGCATTATATCGCTTTGATCGGGTTCCAATAGCAAGGTAACAGCACGGACCACGTGGTACGCCATCCGCTCGGGTGTACTCAATTACGCGTGGTTCATGCGAGACTCGATCCCCGCTCCCGCGGCGGTGTGGGTACTTAGGTATGTGCGAAAATTGTCCCGAGACCCTTTTCCACGTCTGCCCGGGAATGGCAACTCAAGTCTCGCGGTTCGAAGACCCAAGGAGAACAAGGGGCTTCATCTCCCCTTGGTAAGGGAACGGGCATTCGCAAAAACTCTAACATTTGGTGTCCGGGAGTGGGATTGTACCTGGAGTGTGCTTCACGCACTCGAAATTACGAGCGAACGAAATTTAGTTGTCAAATCAAAAATTGTATTCGTACCATGGCTGGCCAGGGCAGTCGAATGCCGGTGGGGGTAGAAGAAGAGAAATTAATGACTCAGAACCTGCAGAGACAATTGGTTGTGGAAGCTGATAAGGGTGTGGCAGCTGGTAAAGACAATGGCGGCGCCTCGCACGTGGCGGCGAGGGCCGAGCACGCTGCGCAAGTGGGGGTTATAGACGAGCAATCATTCATGACTCAACTGTTAGCGCTCATGAAAGAGTGTAGTTGTGATATAAAAGAAATGGGGGACAAATTCACCCGGAAATTAAAAGAAACAGGGGAGGACATTGGGTGCATGTTGAGCGAGGAGGTTGCGGTGGGACGCGACGAGGTGACGCAGGGTGTGGAACGTGTGGGGAGCGAGCTTGGACAGAGAACAGCCAAATTGACGGGGGCTCTGGGGGTCGCGACACGAGGTATAGAAGGGCCGACGACCACTGAGTTGGGAAAATAAATTTTATGGGTGCCGGCGGTCGTCAAAGAAAAAGAAATAATCGGGGCAGAAGAGACGGTAGACACAGAAAATAAATCGCGGGAGAAAGAAATGGACCCTGAACAAAGTTTGCATTTACACCGTGATGCCGTGCTTGCTAACCCCAATAAAGGTTTACAGGTGCTGGCGGAAAAGCCGGAGAAGGAGGTCCCCGAGGTGAGTGGAAAAAATGGCGCGAATGTGTTTGGCGCGAACGGTTTCTTGGCACGCTTGGGACAGAGGCGAGACCCGGGCGTTCGCGGAAGGTCCATTGTGCGGTGTACAAGGGCGACTGGCACGAAGTATGAGAGAGAGTGTGCGCCGAAGCATGAGCGAGAAAAGTGTGTGCAAGGGTGTGTGATGATTGGGTGTGTAACAGGAGAGTGCACACCCAAGGGTGTTACGGAGTGTGTAACGGGAGAGTGTGTTACAGAGTGTGTGCAGGAGTGCACACCAGAGCATGTTGCAGAGTGTGTGCAGGAGTGCACACCAGAGTGTGTTACGGAATGCATACGAGAGGAGTGCATGGAGGAAAAGTGTGCACCAGAAGGCACACCGGACTGTGTGCGAGAGAAGTGTGCACGTGAGTGTGTAAGAGAACGGTTTGCATAGGAGAGTGCAGTAACGGAGTGTATGGGAGTCGCGGAGACGCTTGGGTGTGCGAGGGCGGAGTGGGTCACAAGTGGTGAGAATGTGGCTCAAGCATCGACACCGACCGGGGTAGCGTTTAGCGGGACGGATAGCAGACGTGAGCCCCCGGTGAGTGGTGTGCAGCAGGGGCTGGTGGGGATCGGTGCCGTGGCGGTCTCACAAGGACCGGCGTGCACGATTCGCGCTGGCCCCGCACTGTATGGTTGGAGCCGTGCCGTGGCGGTAAAGGCAATCGGCGAGGTTCAAGGGGAGGTAGGAGATTTCGGAGCCGCGCACCTTGGTGGGTGCGGTGCTCCGACTGTGGCCGGTTGGGTCACCATGCGTGGGACCGCGAGGCCCCGCGCCGGGATGGGGCCCTGCACCTCGGCCCGTTCATACCTCCTCCCCTGGATCGAAAATGCCGAACGGACACCCCATACAGGCGACCAACCACCCGAATGGATCGCTCGGCCCTGCGAGGTCGAGCCGTGACAATGCACCTCCATAGATGGGGGCTCCTAGTGAAGCGGACTGATGAGAGTGGTGTACCCCCGTGGGGGAATGGTGGTGCCACCATTCCTCACACAGGGCCCATGAGCATTAGTTTAGGGGGATGGCAGTGACAGGCACATGGGGGTGCAAGCAATGGTTACCTCCATGGGGCACCGAAGCTAGCCGAGGGAGGGCTAGGATAATGATAGGGAATTAGAAGACTTTAGAGACAAAGATTTAAGTAATGACACTGTACCTATAGAGGGGACGTAGGTAGCTTAGGTGGATGATAATGACAAGGGAGTGCATAGTTAAAAGGGACGACGGGGAAGCACGAGTTTTAGGGGAAATCAGTCAGCTAGATGGTGCTGTGTGTGTGAGGAATTGTTTGAGTGTAAACAGAGTTGTGTGTGGAAAACAAATGGAATTGTGTTGAAGGTTTGTGTGAGCACAAAAGGTGTGCCAGATATTTGGTGTGTAAAAGTAGTAGTGTGAATCGACTTGCATGGTGTGCAAGACGGAAGGTGTGGAAATAATTGGTGTGTGAGACAAAAGGTGTGTGAGATAAATGGTGTGCGAATAAGTGGTGTGGAATGCTTGGTGTGGAATAAAAGGTGTGGAATGCATGGTGCGAAGGAGTGAACGGGGGGAGGTGGAACCCGTTCACGGACGCCCGGGGGGGGGGGGGGGTGGGGGGGTAGTGTAAAGCCAGGTAGAGGGCATAGGCAAAATTTGTATGGATATTGACACCTGTGGTGCAGGTAGTGGAAACGAAGTGTTTTGTTGGGTGCATGAGTATGTGGAATGGCTGGGCGTGTGGCTTAATTGGTTCGTATGGTTATTGGGGCACTCCGCCACTGGTAGTTTGTCGGCCAAGTGAGGCCGCACGTAGGCGCTGGGAGCCGGATAGGGTAGTTGTGAGTGGGGCCCGAGGATCCAAGGGAAGGACCCGGGTTGCCCAATGCCAAGGTGGGCATCAGGGGGTAAAGTGCCAGGAGGGGCCTTCCCCAGTTAGGGTAATTGTGGGTTGTTGAGTGGGGCCTGAGGATCCCAGGAGAGGACCCGGGTTTCCCAATTCCAAGGTGGGCATCAGGGGGGTAAAGTGCCAGGAGGGGCCTTCCCCAGTTTAGGTAGTCGCAGGAGCAGGTAAGCTCGGGTGGCGACTTCAGTGGCGGAGGTGCGCAGGTAGGTAGACCCTCTGGTAGAGCCACACGACCCAGCTCCGTAATTGTGCAAGAGCACAGAGAGAAAATTTGTGGGAGTGAGACCCAAATTCAGATGGCACCACAGGGTTGACAATGGGAATTCGGGTTCTTAGAACCACATCGTTTAAAGATTGCCGATTGGCAGGGTACGACCCTGGGTAGGTTAAAAGTAAACGTCAGTAGTTTAGTTAGGATATGAGAAATTCCTTCGCACCATCCACAGCCAGTCACCAATGAGGACGAAGCTCCACACCAAGACTCTGTGAACCGTTTGAGTTGTAAGACGCATCATGACGTAATGGGACATTGTGTTTGTTCCGTCCCTTCCTTCCTGGGAGGGATTGGGAGACGAATTTGGAGTAGAAGGGGCTATGGGAGACAAGACGTAGAGATGGATTGTAAATACAAGGGGGGCTAGGGTAGTATAGCCGACGGTGGGGGGGATACGAACGGATAGGGACGAGCCTGCTCTGCTCGCTCTTCCGCGCTGCATTGCCTTGTTGTTCTATGTGCCATTGCGTCTTTTCCGCTTTGCTTGTTGTACCTTGTCTCTCCCCCCACCCCTGGACCATGTTGGAGGTGGAGCTGTGCAGCACCACCGACCTGTGCAGCATCCTTGCTGCACCTTGCAACATCTGTGCAGCCGAAATGCACAGCACTTTGCTGCCATATCCTTTTGCTGTAATTTTGCTGCATATTTGTTACATCTGTGCAGCACTTTGCTGCCACAAACCCTTTGCTGCACCTTACACACTATGGACCACAAGCTTTGTGGCCTTGCACCTCTGCTGTGCAGCACCTTGCTGCAAAATCACCTTGCACCTTTGGACCACTTGTTGAGTGGCATTAATGTCACGCAGTCGGACCACATGAGGTTGGCCCTGTCTGGCAAAGAAATAAAATAAAAGCATTTTTGTGCATTTTTATTATGGTATGCTAGGGATGAGAAGATGAGTAAGTTTAGGGAGCCCTGAAGATCAAAAATGGCCTGTATGCTGGTCCGGGTGCTAGCCGGTTTGATATATGCACACAGAAGAAGCATGAAGCATGAAGCAAGAAGCAAGTTGCAAGAAGCAAGCAGCAAATGACATGATTAATGAGTGTGTTGTGTTTTTGCTGTGCTTTCTCTCCCCTCCAATCTTCTCTTCCAAAAAGGACAGGTCCTGGGTCATAGAATTGTAAATAAGTTAAGTTTTTGTGCTTGTAAATATAAAAATGCTGCCCACCGGCTATGTGTTTAGTTTGACAAATTCCGGATATTCGGTTAATTGTGGGTGCGAATCTGATATGTAGCTACTCAACGCAATAGGAGGGACATATCTAGGGTTTTAAAACTGTCGCATACACGGGTCAGAGTAAAGGTTAGGGGGAACCACACCTATATGTCACATGTAAAAGTAAAAGTTAATTTTGCATGTCATTCTCTAACCAGTCGTTGCATTTGTTGGTTCCGACTCGGGGACGAGTCTGACGAGGGAGGGGTGTCGTGTTGCGGTTTTGTGTTTTTATAATAAAGGTTAATTTCCCCTCCTAGTTTAGTTACACTACAACACGTAGCCTCGTTTAAGCTCAGTTATTTCTTCGTAAATGTAAGCGTAGACCTTTCCTGTGTGTAGTTTTGCGTTGAGTAGAATGATGAGAATTAGGTCCTTTACAATGCCTCGATGCTTTGGGTTTTGGCGCGAAATACCACGATGCCGGCCTGAACACATCGGCCAAAGGCGAAGGAAGGCGGTGGATGAGCCAACGGTAAGCACGAGCCGCCAATCAGGGCTCGAGTGGAGTGGCTTACCACTGCGGCAAAAGGCGGGGCTTGGAACATTTGATACGGGCCAGGGCGGAACCATATAACGCTGTGCCCGGAGCCCCCACCTCAGTTATGAGGAGGACATGCGCTGAGTTATGAGCTCGAGTTATGAGAAGGGAGGCAGACGAGTGATGAGGCAAGCCCATGCGAGAGTGAAAGCACTGTATTCAGTTATGAGAACGAAAGCGCTGTGTTGAGCTGGAGTCAGATCCTCCGTTGAGTTACGAGAGTGAAAGCACTGAGTTACGAGTTATGAGTTCGGAGCGCTCAGTTTGATGGCAGTTGTATTAATCGCGCTTTAAAAGACAGACGTGCTGGGCCACAGATGCGCGCGTATATTTCCTCCTGCCTGCCTTTGCCGAGATTCGCGCCGCGAGGATTCTCCCGCCTGCCTGCCTGCCTTCGCCAGGGTACGTGCTGTGACCGCCAGAGGTCCATGCCGGGTGAGCTGTTCCTGGACGACCAAAGCCCGTTCAGCGCATGAACAATTCTTCCTTCATCCCCCTGTGAGTGTGAGTGGGCCCATTGTCTGGGAAGATAAGTAAGACTGTTTAAGACTGCCCTGTGTCCTGCTTCCTCTACCAGTGTACATGTGTAAATAATAATTAAACCTGTTATTCCTTTGATTCGACCGTTTCGTCTCTTCCATCATTGCCTTAGCGTGGTACGAATTATATCGCTCTCATCGGGTTCCAATAGCAAGGTAACAGCATGGACCACGTGGTACCCCAGCCGCTCGGGTGTACTCAATTACGTGTGGTTCGTGCGAGACTCGATCCCCGCTGCCGCGGCGGTGTGGGTACTTAGGTACGTGCGAAAATTGGCCCGAAACCCTTTTCCACGTCTGCCCGGGAGTGGTGACTAAAGTCTCGTGGTTCGAAGACCCAAGGAGAACAAGGAGCTTCATCTCCCCTTGGTAAGGGAACTGGCATTCGCGAAAACCGTAACAATATATTAAAACATTTTCATTGGTTGCTAGGAGACAGTGCAGCATGTTAAAATCCCGTTTTAAATAAATGTTTGAATATTTGAATAACAGTTTGATCCGGAGGTAAGTGGGGTGTACGTGCTGGGCGGTGGACATGTTATGTATATTTAAGGAAAGATGTGAATGATTTAATGTATTATCATGCAATAGAATGTGTGATGTGAGTTATAAATATGAGATAATACATTAAATCCTGTGGTAGGAAAAGTTTGAATAGTGATATTGCTTTGATGGGTTGACTGACTGCCTGGATGCAACTGAAGTTGTGTATCTATTGATGTTGGTAATCTACTGTTGTGGATCCATGACCGAGGATGTGGATCCGCCATTTGGAGAGGTCTGGGATGAAAGGATCAAAACCTCGAGGAAGAACGGTGCCCAGATGATTATCCGTGCGGTTGGGAAATCTGTCAATTGCTTATAGATTAAGGATTTTGCTTAAGGTAAGATAACTATGTTTTGAGGTTTACAATCCAAATAAAGTTGGATGTTGTGAAATTTGCATCATTTACAGCAATCCTTTGAATTATATTATGCTTTAGGAATAAGCCGATAGTGTACAATTAATTTTAGTTTAAAGTGTCGTGTGTGTGTGTGTGTGTGTGTGTGTGTGTGTGTGTGTGTGTGTGTGTGTGTGTGTGTGTGTGTGTGTGTGTGTGCGCAAATTGTTTTTGCCTGTTATCCCCACATGTGTGTGTGCCTCGGGAGATGGCATGGAGATCTGGCATTTCTCAAAGTATCCACCTCCGTCAGCGTGTGTGTGTGTGTGTGTGTGTGTGTGTGTGTGTGTGTGTGTGTGTGTGTGTGTGTGTGTGTGTGTGTGTGTGTGTGTGTGTGTGTGTGTGCACATGTTTGTGTATAGTGTGTGGATGTGTGTGCCTGCATGCAAACGTGTGTGTGTGTGTGTGTGTGTGTGTGTGTGTGTGTGTCTTCAAACAAAATATTTGCAAAATGTCACACACAAGACACATGTACACAACTTACCATTGTACAACATGTCACTCACACCATGTGTGTATGCAATACAACATGTGCACAATATGTATATGTATATAACACATAAAAAGAATGTGTGTGCACATAAAGAAAAAGCAAAAACAAGGCCAAACATGTGTGTAAACCATAATTTTGCATCCGTATGTGCAAATCACGACCCATGTAAGTGTGGGCGTGTGCTCATGCACACATGCTTCATCGCCACCGATCCTCATCTTTTTCAGGCCCTCCTTCCACTCGGGTCAGTTAAACCTCAGTTTCCCCTCCCACTCAGATTGCAAAATCTCAGGCCTCCCTCCCACTTGGGTCTGCCAAATCTCAGGCCCGTGTGTGTGTGTGCGTGTGTGTGTGTGTGTGTGTGTGTGTGTGTGTGTGTGTGTGTGTGTGTGTGTGTGTGTCCATGTGTGTCCATGTGTGTCCATGTGTGTGTGTCCATGTCTGTACATTTTGACTTCAAAAAAAACTGTTTCTCTGTAACCTCTTGTACAATTGATTTGAAACTTTAATTATAGGAGGGACTTCCCATGGAGAATATTTTATTGATAACTATGACGTTATAAATCATATGGTATGGCAGCAAATTGGATTAAAGGAAAAAAAACTGGATATTGTTTTCACTGAAACCGCTCAACGAAAATAATTGAAACTTGGCATATGTCGTCAGCTCCACATTATGTATATAGGGTGGGAACGTTGACATCTTTGGTGAGGTGATATTCCAGCCATAATTGGTTTCCGTAATTAAAATCGTTATCAGAAAAATCTGAAACTTCATGTATCTGGTCAACGACCTGATGTGTGAAAAAATTAATTTATAATGTCATTGGTCACACAGTCTGGTGGCCATATTGGATTGAAAAAAAAACGTTTAGAATATTATCCAGAACCACATAACAGATCTATGTGAAACTTCATACATATGCTAAACCAGCCATGGGGAATATAGGTTGAATTTTTTTTTCATACTTACCTTCATTGACAAAATGTAGCCTTTGTGTGCACAAAAGTGATTGATAAATATCATAATCATTAATAAAGAGGAAATATTTCGTGCATAGCATGAAACTTGCAGAATCTTTAAAGTAAGTTGCTGACCTTTGGTCTGTGTTGACCTTTTGGCATATGTTGACCTCAAAGAAATTGGTGCTTGAATTCAGTGACCTGACATGCAAATCCTCTTCAAATTTCAAGTCAATCGGATGAAAATTGTAATGTCAACAGTAATAAAATTGAGGCTTTTAGAAATTGCACATAGGTTGTTGACCTATGGTCGATGTTGACCTTTTTGACCCTTTGACCTCAAAATCAATAGGCTTCTTGCTTATGACCAACTCTACCATTTTGTGAAGTTTTGTGAAGATCAGTTTAAAATTGTGACCCGTAAGTGATTGACATACAAACCGACAAACAAACAGGCAAACAAACAGGCAAACAAACAGACAGACTGAATAACGCACACGACCAACCAATAGACTTGAAAAATCTTCGATTTTCGCAAGTAAAAAAGCTATGGGTAACAGCACACAATAGTATGTGACACAATAGGGTGCATGAATGACATGACTACATTGGCTATGAAAGCAGTTCGCTATAATAGTAGCGTGTTGGTTGACAATGGTATTTTTGTTCAGAATGAGCGTGTGAAGCGAGACGATGCTCTCTCCTAGTGTCATTCTATTTAGCCCATTTTCTAATCATTTCTGTGTGTTTGTGTGTCTGTATGTGCCGTAACATTTTTACCATTCGTGCTATTGCCATCAAATTGTCAGCAAAGCTTTATTAATAATATAGAGAAGACAAATTAATACTTTATCAAAAGGTCAAAAGGTCAAAGGTCAGCATCACCTAAAATCATAAATTTTCATCCAATTGGCCTGGAATTTCAATTTACCATTTGAGTTTTATCATCAAATTTTTCAACAAAAGTTTTTTATGAGAATATGGATAAGGCAAATTAATAATTTGATCAAAAGGTCAAAGGTCAGCATCACAAAAGAGTTAATTTTCCATCAGTTGACCTGAAATTTTAAGAATTTGTATATTGGGTCACTGAATTGGTTCACCAATCAAAAGCAACGAACCGATTGTTGTTTTTTAGATCAAAAGCTCAAAGGTCAAGGCTGCATAAAATCGTCAATTTTCATTTTGTATTGTTTTTAAACTTTTCGTCATGTTTAGCATACAGAAGAAGAGGAAGACGTCCTTCCAAGACAGGTGTTCTGGATCAACCGCTTTGCAAACTGCTCGTCTAGTCGCTCGGCAAACGGAGCAAGCGATTCTCGTCCAGATAAAATGCGGTTTGACTTTAAACAGATTGAAGCAAAATTATAAACTAAAGGGCTATTATAAACTAAACTTATAAATAATTATAAACTAAACTATAAATAAATAAATATAAAAATAAATAAATAAAAATAAAATAAAATGAATATAAAAAATATAAAATTATAAACTAAACACACACATAACTCTATGGCTATTCAGTTCATTCATATTACCTCTGCCACCAAAGGTGGATGGAGGTTATGTTTTCACCCCTGTTTGTTACTTGCAAAAATCTATCATTTTTCAAGCATATTGGTTGGTCTTGTGCGTTATTCTGTCTGTTTGTTACTTGGCATTAAAAAAAATTTTTTTTTTGCAAACTCCGGTGTTTGTGTGTTTGTGTTTGTCTGTCCGCTCACTTATACTTGCCTACAGGACACAATTTTAAACCGATCTTCACGAAACTTTACCAAACGGTAGAATTCGTGGTCCGACAAAATACAATATATTTTTGGGGTCAAAAGGTCAATATAGGCCAAAGGTCAACATAGGCCAAAGGTCAACCACTTTTGTCAAATTTCTAAAATCCTCAATTTTCATCTGATTGACTTGAAATTTGAATAGGATATACATAACGGCACACTGAATTCAACCACCAACTATTTTTGAGATCAGCTTAGGCCAAAAGGTCAACAGAGGCCAAAGGTCAACAACCATTTCAAATTTCTAAAATCCTCAATTTTCATCCGATTGACTTGAAATCTGAATAGGATTTACATATCGGCTCACTGAATTCAACCACCAACTATTTTTGAGATCAGCTTAGACCAAAAGGTCAACATAGGCCAAAGGTCAACCACTCTTTTCGAATTTCTAAAATCCTCAATTTTCATCCGATTGTCTTGAAATTTGAATAGGATTTACATATCGGCTTACTGAATTCAACCACCAACTATTTTTTAGATCATTTTAGGCCAAAAGGTCAATGTAGACAAAAGGTCAACCACTTTTTTTGAATTTCTAAAATCCTCAATTTTCATCCAATTGACTTGAAATTTGAAGAGGATTTAGATATCGGCGAACTGAATTCAACCACCAACTATTTTTGAGGTCAAAAGGATGCTCTACTGAGGGCCATTCTGCTTTGTTCTCTTTTGCCAAGTGTCGCCCTATGAGTGATTTTTCATCTGTCTATTTGTCTATGTATGTCAGTCGCCTACAAGTCACATTTTTCAACCGAACTTCACGCAACTTCACCAAATGGTAGAGTTGGTCATAAGCATAAGCCTATTGTTTTTGGGGTCAAAAGGTCAAAAGGTCAACATAGGCCAAAGGTCACCAACTTTGCCAAATTTCTAAAATCCTAAATTTTTACCCGATTGACTTGAAATTTGAAGAGGATTTGCTTATCTGGTCAGTGAATTCAACTCTCAACTATTTTTGAGGTCAACATAGGCCAAATTTCCAAAATCCTCAATTTTCATCCGATTAACTTGAAATTTTAAGAGGATTTGCATACAAGGTCACTGAATTCAACCACCAATTATTTTTGAGGTCATCTTAGGCCAACAACCTATTTTAGGGATTTCGCAAGGATCATGCTATGCACAACATATTTCTTGTTTGTTTGTCTGTGAACAAGATATCTCAAACGTTGTGGACAGATTCAAACGAAATTTGGCAGAGAGGGAGTCTATGTGACAAGGACGAAATGATTAGAATTTGGTGAAGATCCAGATTCAGATCTGGCAAGTAGAACGTTTTAGTGATTCTTCACCATTGGGAGATAGGGCCAAAACCGACATGTAGCAGGATATGTCAAAAAGTTATGGACGGATTTGGACAATATTTGATGGATAGATTGTGTGTGTGACAAGGACTAATCCAGGGGTTCCCAACCTTTTTTGTGTTATGGCCCCCTTGGCTCCCAGAGCACATCCCCAGCACCCCCCTCCCTTTCGCGAGGGTCGAGTGGCAGAGCACGTGTAAGCAGGCTAGGGGGGTCTGGGGGATTCTGCTAGGGGGGTCTGCGCTCTGCTAGGGGGGCTAGGGGGGTATGCCCACCAGAAAAATTTTGATTTATAGATGCTCTGGTGCATTCTGAGAGGTGTTTTTTCCTTTAATTTGCTAATATTTTTTGTATGAGAATTGGTAAATTATTACAGAGAAAATGAGGAATTCCAAGTAGCCAACATGAACATTTAGTTCCATAGTTTTTTTCTGTGGACATGAATCCAAGCTTTATGTATTCGTCAAGATACTTTCTTTTTTTACTCCCAGAAGCCATAACGTCAAATCTGCAACAGGAAAAAAACAAAACAATATCAGTCAAAACAATAAAATCTATATTTTTTATTTTTTATTTTTAGTATGGTTCAAATTACCCCATGGCCCCCTGAGAAATACACGATGGCCCCCCAGGGGGCCATGGCCCCCAGGTTGTGAACCACGGAACTAATCGATTCGATTTTGGTGAAGATCTGAACATGGATTCGGAGACGATAATTATTTAATTTCCTACACTACCGGCCAAAAGTTTTAGAACACCTCAATTTTTCCAGTCTTTATTGAAATTTACGCAGTTTAATGTCTCAATGTACTCTGAAATTAAGCATAGAACAAATAAACAATTGGAGATAAAAAAGAAACCATAGAATCATTTTGTTTAACAACATTTTATTTAAAATTTTGACTCAGCAAAGTCGCCACCTTTTGCAGCGCCGAACACACTCGTGGCATTCTTTCTGCAATGGAAATCGAATATTGTTCGGGAAGTTCTTCCCAACACTGTTGCAGAAGTTCCCACAAATGTGTTGCACTTTAGGTTGCTTTGCTTTCACCCTTCTGTCCAGTTCATCCCAAACCAGCTCGATGGGATTTAAGTCTGGAGACTGTGCTGGCCATTCCATGATTTGAAGCCTACCGTCTTGTTCTTTTCCTCGAAGGTAGTTTTGTCATAGCCTGGAGGTGTGTTTAGGGTCATTATTTTGCTGTAGGATGAACCCCTGAACAACTAGGCGTATACCAGAGGGTATTGCATGGCGCTGCAAAATGCTGTGGTAGCCCTTTTGGTTCAGGGTGCCAGTCACTCTGTGCAAGTCGCCGACTCTGGATCCAGTGAAAGAGCCCCAGACCATCACGCTTCCTCCTCCATGTTTGACAGTTGGTGTCACACACTGAGGAACCATCCTTTCGCCTATTCTACGGCGTACACTGACCCTGCGTGACTGACTGAATCGAAAAACCCTGCGTGATTAACCAAATATTTCAAATTTTGATTCATTGGTCCACAAGACCTTCTTCCAGTCTTTAGTAGTCCACTGGCGGTGCTTCATAGCCCAGGCAAGCCTCTTTTTCGTTTTTTGCCATCTTAGCAAAGGCTTTCTTACCGCCACTCGACCTGTCAAACCTGCAGCTCGAAGTCTTCTGTTCACAGTTGAAACTGAGACTTGCTTACTTCGACCAGTGTTAAGCTGTGCTTGAAGCTGTTGTCCTGTGAGCCGCCTATCACGCAAGCTGGTGACTCTCAGAAACTTGTCTTCTGATTCTGTTATGGCGTTGGGTCTGCCAGACCTCTTCCTGTCAGAGTTTCTCCAGTTTCCAATATACTACTTCCTGCAGTGCAATATTGTCCAAATAATGCTTCAGAGGGTGTAATAACAGTCTGTTCCAATCCTGCTTTTATACAGACAGGGGGTTTGTAGTCACGCAATCAGCAGATGTTGGGACACCTGTAGGAATTGTTTGCATCAACTTTCAAGGCTTAATTTACTTACATTGCTGCAGAAAAGCTACAAGTTGTTAACCCATTACTTGTTCCCTGAAGAAGGCCTTTTTTTTTTTTACAATATAACTGTGCAATTTACATTATTTTCCCATTTTTTGCTAACCTAAACTTTTTTTTTAACCTCGCGCAGTTTACTGCTTACCTTTGTACCATTTCAGGTTATTCACTGGACATTAAACTGCGTAAATTTCAAGAAAAACTGGAAAAATTGAGGTGTTCTAAAACTTTAGACTGGTAGTGTAAGTGATTCTTCACCATTGAGAGATAGGGCTCAAACCGATGCATAGCACGATATCTCAAAATGTTATGGATGGATTTGGATGGAACTTGGTGGACTGGTTGGGTGTGTGTGACACGGACAAATTTATTCGATTTCGGTGAAGATCTGAATATGGATTCGGATATGAGAGTCGTTTAATTCATGTGATTCTTTACCATTGAGTGATAGGGCTAAAACCAACATATAGCAGGATATCTCAAAAAGTTATGGACGGATTTGGAGGACACTTGGTGGACAGGTTGGGTGTGTAACAAGGATGATTCGATTCGATTTTGGTGAAGATCTGAATATGGATTTGGATACGAGAATTATGTAATCTTTAAGTGATTCTTCACCATTGAGAGATCGGGCGAAAAGCGATATATAACATGATATTTTAAAAAGTTTTGGACGAGTTATGATTAAACTTGGTGCACGAGTTGGTTCGGTGACGAGAACAAGCCGATTAGATTTTGGTTCAGGTCCGAATTCAGAGCCGGCCCATCAGTGAGATACAAAACATAAACTGTTCAGTCTGGTGGAGGTATGCGCTCTACCGAGTGCCGTTCTAGTTTGGATTGTTATTGTGTGTTACATGGTTCTCAAGACGCTAATTACATTATTTATATTACTAGTAAAAAGCCCATGAAAAATGATGGATTGGAACAGTTTATTCCACGGTGCAGCCTCGTGAGCGTGCCAAAGTCTGAAGCCTCGGCCTCGTGTCAGGTGTGCTTGTATCTTCTTTATTCTTTATTTATTTTATTATTTATTTATTTATTATTTATTTATTATTTATTATTTATTATTTTATTATTTCTTTTATTATTTATTATTATTATTATTATTTATTATTTTTATTATTTTATTATTTAATTAATTATTTAATTATTTAATTTTAATTTTTAATTTTAATTTTTATTTAAAATTTTAATTTATTTATTTTAATTTATTTTTTTATTATTTATTATTATTATTTATTATTTATTATTATTATTTATTATTATTATTATTATTTATTATTTTATTATTTAATTAATTATTTAATTATTTAATTTTAATTTTTAATTTTAATTTTAATTTAAAATTTTAATTTATTTAATTTTTAATATTTAATTTAATTATTTAATTAATTAATAATTATTTAATTATTATTATTATTTTATTTATTCTTTATTTATTAGCTATCCTACGGATGTAAACAAACACTCGTTTTACCCTGTCCGTGTTGTTCATCGCGTGCAGCGAATTTCACCACCCTGCACCTTGTATTTATTGTTAATAAACAACGCTTCTGTACACCGCCCTTGAGGCTCGGTTTACAAGCCGCAGTCTACAATTCCAACAGATTCGACGTTAATTACTCTTTTATGGGAAATGTTTTTTGAGTTTGTTTTATCCACAAAAATAGATCGTAATGAACACACATTCGTGTTAAAGCGAGACCAAACGTCTAACAGCGGCGTAGCCGAGCTTGTAAAATATTATAACGCACAAACACATCTTATTAGCTTTTTAAACAGTCGCTAATGCTGTTTATAGCATTAAACAAAGAAATTTGGAGGAATCCATGCATCCATGAGGTAAGTTTTACTTGCAGAACTGAGCAAAGATCTATTGTAATATATATACCCCACAAGGGTTGGAGGTGTGCTCATTTACCAAGCAGCTAGCTCGTGCTTGCCAAGCCAGCCGTTCCAAAAGGGTTTTGGATGGACTGCTTGCTCGAATGCTTTAACCAATTGGCTGTTTGTTTGTAGTCTGAATACAAACGGATGCTGACGGGCTTTGCATTTTCAGATACTTTCTAGTTTCGTTTTTCTTCTTCCTTTAACCTTGTTCCCTGTATTTCAATGCTCTCTGCTTTTTTCTTTTTTTTGTATATAAAACTCCTTTTAAAATATTTTATGTTTCCTCTGAATTCATTTCATCTCTTGTTGGTGTCATTAAATTTACTTCTTCTGTTAATTTTTGTCTCATTTAATTTACTTATTCTCATTTTAACTCTTGCATATATATCACTTTGGGATTTTAGTTGAAATGAAAATTGTTATTACGAAAATCAAATAAAGATCAAATATAAAGTAAATCCGCAATCCTGAGCAAAAATCAAATATTAAGAATAAATCAAATCGAATTGAATCTCAAGAAACATGCTCTGCACTCTATTACAGTGTATCAATATGTGGGCCATTGTGTGCACACCTTTACGCGTGCCCACCTTTGCGCATGCACGAAACACGTTTGAGGGAAGATCGTCTTGTTCAATGCAAGCAGCCATTTAATTGTAGGCAGCAAACATGAGGAGTGAACTACTTCAAGTCCATGGTTCTTTATCATTGTCTCATGTTCCAAAGCACAATTAAGTACACCAAAAGTGAAGATATTGTCGTGTTCACAGGCCGGTTAACACAGCCCCTGAAAGGTTGGGCCAAAACAGGCTTTAACTCCTAGGCTCTGTTCAATTAATTGGCATTATAGGCTTGCACGGACCTGAGGAGAATTACTAGAACCTTATAGCTTTTATAACCAAATTGGTTTATTTCCAAACAACAAAGGCATGAGAAAATGAGTTCAATAAAAACTAGATACAAAGGTAAACAATGAGGTAAAATAAATCCTACAAAAATTAAGGCGCCTCTCTCTTGCCACAAGCACAGACAGCGAGGAGGGATAAAACCGGGTGATTTATCTCTGGTGGCAGTGGGGGAGGGAAGAGGGGTGCAAAGCAGGTGATGAGGACTTGGGCAGGACAATGAACAAGCAAGGGAGAAGATGAGAACAGCACCAAGGCCAAGACAGGCAAGCAGGACGACCTCCTTAAAGCTCTCCACCTTCTTAACACTCTCCAATCTCCTCAGACCTCTCTCAGTTCGCTTCACAAACCACGAGCTCCCAAGCGCACTGAACCCGCTTGATCCAGGCTCCTCCCCCCCTCTCCTCAGACAACCTCCTCAGAACAACACTCCATTGTTCTCCTCTCAGAGTGCGACCTTTAAACACTCTCTTGCTCTCTCCAAGTCTCCTTAGAACCCTCTTCAATCTTTCCTCTCTCCGAATACTCCTCAGAACACTCGCAATCCTCTCGGGACTGTTCTCGCTTTTCTGAGCACACAGAACCGAGAGCTATTGATTCCTCTCTCGTCTCCCTTAACAACTCTCTGCTCCTCCAGGCATTAAGCTCCACCACATTCAGGAGACGATCATAGCTCCGCCCCTCTATCATTGCCTGGCAGAGTCCTATTGCTTTCTGCCTCGTTTTTCTTGACTCAGAGGAACTCTAAC
Organism: Myxine glutinosa; assembly: GCF_964187855.1. Lineage (NCBI taxonomy): Eukaryota > Metazoa > Chordata > Myxini > Myxiniformes > Myxinidae > Myxine > Myxine glutinosa. Next base: position 116,124 of record NW_027617096.1, read on the forward strand.
CCGGTGCACCTGGCAGATGGTTAAAAGAGGTTTTACACACATTTCCTTAACTTAATCACTCTTGATCTATGACAAGAACGTCTCTCCGAAAGAATGTCTCTCCGAAAAGACCGACTGGACAACCCTCCCATCTACTTTCTGAATAATCCTCTCCAAGAAGTTCTGTCACTCAAGCTTTTGGGTCTCACTATCTGCCATGATCTTTCCTGGGAAAACCACATTTCCAAGCTGGCCTCCAAAGCCAGTCGCCGACTGGGCATCCTCCGTCGTGCGAAGTCCTTCCTTGGCACACCTGAGCTCCTCACCATATACAAGGCTTTCATCCGCAGCTCAATGGAATACTGCTCTCCCCTCTGGGCTGGTGCTCCTGCCTCACACCTAGCTCGTCTTCACGCTGTTGAAACCAAAGCGTTCAGAATCATTGGAATCTCCCGCGATGAAGCTATCTCTGAGGGCCTTTCACTCACTCACCGCAGGCAGGTTGGTGGTCTTTCTGTCTTCTACCGACTCCTCTCCGGCCTTGCACCCCCAGCTCTCTCTGGGCTCTGTCCCGCAAATATTCCTGCAGGTCGCACAAGATCTGCCTGCAACCCTCTTATGGGCAAACTGCCAAAATCAAGACTCTCTGCTCACCTTCACTCCTTCATTCCTCTTTTCGCACACCTCTGGAACAAACTCCCTCACTCTCTTCAATCCCACTCCTCCCTCCAGGTCTTTAAAACGGCTGTTCACCACCATCTCTTATCTTCCCCAATCCAAAACGTTGATCTCTTCTACCCCTGCTAATTTCACCCCAAATCCACTTTTTTGAGGTGAATTTTGTCTTCTTTCCTGGAAGTCCTTGGTGTCCTTGCGTTTTATACCTATCCTGACTCCCCCCAGGCCCTCTGCCTCCCACACATCTCCCGATGTCCCTGCCCTCAAATCTTGTGTTTGTGTGCTTCCTCCCCTTCTCTCCCCATCTTGTCGACCGCTCCCACTTTTATATACGTACTTTGTTTACTTGTTTGTTTGATTTGTTTGTTTGATAAATGTTAGCTCTTTCACGAGCCTCGACTCTGTATACAAAAAAAAACAAAAAAAAAACGACCCTCCGTTTTGTGCCCATTCAAACACAATCTTTAAGCTAACAGTTCCATACTTCCTTACATCGAAATTGGCCTCCTATTCGCACATGGACCTTGCTACTCTATACAGTTCTATCTCTCCAATGTAATATCTAACCCCTCTCCCCATTAATGGAACAATGTTTATTACACAGTCATCTATATAATAATACCGTAAGGACTCGACTTTGTTTTCCCTTTTACGCCGCACCCAGTGACCCGATGCCCACGGCACTAATGCATTTTCCATCTACGAACCGCACTCTTTGTTTATCACGTACAGCCATACTCGAAAAATCTGAATTCGCCGACTTTGGGACCCAAAAGCATCCGATTATCGGCCGATACGACGCCATCTTACGACACCATCGTATTGGCGTCTGCTGGGCGAAGGCGATGCGAGCCGTCCGCTGATTGGACAGTCGAGTGGTGTGATGGGTGGTGTGAACCAAATGGTCTTTTTATTCCCTTGAACATTTTAAATTAGGATATATAAGGAAACATCTTTATCGTCATTTTAATAAAGTTAAATGGAGTGACGTTGCGATACTCGGGGTGCGTTGCATAAATCCTCGTAACTCAGAGAGGTGTAGCAGGTGGCGAGACGTAAGGAAGCTTTTTTATTCCCTTGAACATTTGAAATTAGGATATATAAGGAAACGTCTTTATCGTCATTTTAATAAAGTTAAATGGAGTGACGTTGCGATACTCGGGGTGCGTTGCATAAATCCTCGTAACTCAGAGAGGTGTAGCAGGTGGCGAGACGTAAGGAAGCTTAAAGATAACGAGCTGAAAACAGACGAACGATATCCCTTCCGTGGATGTTCCACGGGTTTCACGTCTTTATCGTCATTTTAATAAAGTTAAATGGAGTGACGTTGCGATCAGTGAGTTGTACTTGTATACGAAGAGATAAAAGGATGGCATTGACTTTGAGACGGTACGTGATAGTTGGCTGCGGCTGGCTGCTGCTGCATTTTTTTTCTAAGTGCCATGGATGCTGATGGACATAATAAAGGTATCGGCTGATCTCTCATCGTAATATTACCCGATGGAAATGAACTGTTTCTTTGTTTGTCATTTCCTGTGCAATAATGTCAAATTGATGTCAGACATCCTTTTCTATTGACAGCTGCTCTCCTTTTCGATGGCATCGTCTATTGATATGCATGTTCTTCTTTCATATAATTTTACACATTCACAATCAGTATTTCAATTCTTGCAGACATTGGAAAGGAAGTTGACTCACAGGCCAACTCTCTGGCTCAATCACAGGCCGACGCACAGGCGATGTAATTGTGAGTAGCATTTTTGCACAAGTGAAAATTGATCTTTCTTCCTAACTCTTACTCGGACAAGCAAATCCCCTATGCCATCCATAATGGTACACTCTATCCATACACCACATCCTCCCTTCCGTGGATGTTCCACGGGTTTCGGCTAGTCTATATAATAATAGCGTAAGGACTCGACTTTGTTATCCCTTTTACGCCGCACCCAGTGACCCGATGCCCACGGCACTAATGGATTTACGATCTACGAACCGCACTCTTTGTTTATCACATACAGCCACACTCGAAAAATCTGAATTAGCCGACGTTGGGGCCCAAAAGCATCCGATTAACTGCCGATACGACGCCATCTTACGACCCCATCGTCGTAAGACTCACTGGGACTGACACAATCTGTCAATTTCCCGACCCGGATCTCAGTCAACGGAGCATCTTCTCTTCTGGACTTGGTTATGACTAACTTCCCTGAAAAATGTCTGCTGCTCTTCTTCTGCTCCAATCGGCTCATCTGATCATGTGCTTGTTAAAGTGGACATCTCTCTGACCATTCTCAGAGAGCCTCCTCAGCGTCGCGAGTCTGGCATTTCACTCAGGCCAACTGGCACGGTCTTCAAGCAGCCATCAATCATCTGGACTGGTCTCCCATCTCTACCGCCTCTGACATCAACTCATCCTGGGAATTCTTCCAAAGTAAATTGCTCTCTCTCATGCACAGATTTATCCCATCTCGTCTTCAGTTGTCATACCCTTCCTCCCGTCCATGGTACACGGAATCTTGTGGTGAGGCTATTGCCCAGAAACAACTTGCTTTCGTCTCCTGGAAAGCAAATCCAACGGAAGGAAATCTCATTTCCTTTCACAAAGCCCGAAACAAGTGTGTGTCCACCCTCAGGAGAGCCAGGAAACAATATCTCTCCGTTCTCAGGACAGAACTCTCTTATCTGTCTCCCTCTTCCAAATCTTGGTGGCGGCTGGTCAAATCTGTTTCTGGTGTTTGTTCCCCCTCCATCCCCTCCCTCACCTCAAACGGCCACACGGCTGACTCTGCACGTGAAAAAGCTGAATGCCTCAACTCTGTGTTTGCCTCTAAATCTTGTGTCCCAAACCCATCCCTCTCTGTACCCACCGTACCCAGTCGTACCCAGCTGCTCCTGGACTCTGTGTCCTTTCCTCCTGACAAGGTGGAAAAGTTTCTGTCAACCCTCGACTCTGATTCTGCAACTGGACCTGATGGCATCAGCCCACAGGTCCTAAAATCTTGTTCTTCTACTCTTTCACTCCCTCTCTCTGTTCTCTTCACCCTCTCTTTTGCTCAAGGTCAACTGCCATCTGCTTGGAAATCTGCCAACATCACCGCTTTGCACAAAAAAGGTGCAAAAACAGATCCCAGCAACTACAGACCAATCAGCCTTCTCCCAATTATCAGCAAAGTCATGGAATCCATCATTCCTTCAGATATGAAATCTTTCCTCTTCTCCAATGGCTTGATCTCTGATCATCAATTTGGTTTCAGACCTGGTCACTCTACTCTGGACATGCTGCTTCTGCTTTCTCAACAATGGATGGAGGTCCTCAATGCCAAACAGGAAATTAGAGCTGTCTCCCTTGACATATCACGTGCCTTCGACATGGTCTGGCACCCCGCTCTGCTCACCAAACTCTCCTCTTTTGGTATCCATGGAAATCTCCACGCATGGCTGGCGGACTTCCTCTCTAGTCGTAGTCAACGTGTGGCCCTGAATGGGTTTCTCTCATCTCCTCTTCCTGTTCAGGCTGGAGTTCCCCAAGGCAGTGTTCTGGGCCCTGTGCTTTTTCTGGTCTTCATCAATGATCTCTCTGACTCTCTTGAAAATCCTCTCTATCTCTTTGCTGATGACTCTACTCTCTGTCGATCCATTCTTCATCCCTCAGATCGGCAGTCTGCAGCCTCCTCACTCTCTGCAGACCTGGACAAAATCACAGACTGGGCAAACAAGTGGAACATGTCTTTCAATCCTGACAAATCTCACTCTCTTACGATGTCTCTCCGAAAAGACCGACTGGACAACCCTCCCATCCACTTTCTGAATAATCCTCTCCAAGAAGTTCTGTCACTCAAGCTTTTGGGTCTCACTATCTGCCATGATCTTTCCTGGGAAAACCACATTTTGAATCTGGCCTCCAAAGCCAGTCGCCGACTGGGCATCCTCCGTCATGCGAAGTCCTTCCTTGGCACACCTGAGCTCCTCACCACATACAAGGCTTTCATCCGCAGCTCAATGGAATACTGCTCTCCCCTCTGGGCTGGTGCTCCTGCCTCACACCTAGCTCGTCTTCACGCTGTTGAAACCAAAGCATTCAGAATCATTGGAATCTCCCGCGATGAAGCTAACTCCAAGGGCCTCTCACTCATTCACCGCAGGCAGGTTGGTGGTCTTTCCGTCATCTACCGACTCCTCTCTGGCCTTGCCCCCCCCCCCCAGCTCTCTCTGTGCTCTGTCCCGCAAATATTCCTACAGGTCGCACAAGATCTGCCTGCAACCCCTCTTATGGTTAAACTGCCAAAGTCAAAACTCTCTGCTCACCTTCACTCCTTCATTCCTCTTTTCTCCCGCCTCTGGAACAAACTCCCTCACTCTCTTCAATCTCACTCCACCCTCCAGGTCTTTAAAAAAGCTGTTCACCACCATCTCTTATCTTCCCCCATCCAAAACCTTGATCTTTTCTATCCCCGCTAATTTCACCCCAATTCCACTTTTTTGAAATACCAACTTCTGTCTTGGAAGTCCTTGGTGTCCTTGTGTTTTATACTTCTCCAACCCCCCCCTTCCCACGCCTCCTCCCCCAAAGCCCTCTCCCTCCCACACATCTCCCTGCTCTTAAATGTTGTGTGCTCTCAAGTGTTTGTGTGCTTCCCCTTCTCTTGTCTTCCGGTCCCTCTTTTTATATATTTTGTTTGTCTGGTTGATTTGTTTGTGAAGTAAATGTCAGCTCTTTCACGAGCCTCGATTCAGTATACAAAAAAAAAAAAAAAAAAATCGTATTGGCATCTGCTGGGCGAAGGCGAAGCAAGCCGTCCGCTGATTGGACAGGCGAAGGCGAAAGCAAGCCGTCCACTGAGTGGACAATCCAGAGCATGCATTTGTGCCGGTGTCGGCGATCGTTGTTCATATACGCACTCTTCATTCTCATCTTTCTTCCTAACTCTTACTCGGACAAGCAAATCCCCGATCCCATCCATAATGGTACACTCTATCCATACACCACATCCTCCCTTCCGTGGATGTTCCACGGGTTTCGGCTAGTTTTCATTAAAATTGCAGAATCCTTTCCCCCTCCATCTCTCCTTTTGCACGATTTGCTTTAACCTTTATCCAAATATTGCAACTCAATTAATTACATCTGCCACCGAAGGTGGGTGGAAGTTATGCTTTCACCCCTGTCTGACTGTCTGTTTGTCTGTCTGTGAACAAGATATTTCATAAAGATGTGGACGGATTCAGATGTAATTTGGCAGAGAGGTAGTGTATGTGACATGGACAAAATGATTAGATTTTGGTGAAGATCTGAATATGGATTTGGATACGAGAATTATTTAATTTTTAAGTGATTCTTCACCATTGAGTGATAGGGCTAAAAGCGACATATAGCACGATATCTCAAAAAGGTATGGATGGATTTGGTCGAAACGTGGTGGATCGATTGAGTGTGTGACAAGGACGAATCGATTTGATTTTGGTAAAGATCTGAATATGGATTCGGATACGAGAATTATTTAATTTTAAGTGATTCCTTGTAGCGGTTCCCGCTGAATGTACACAATCGCCTTGCACCTGCCAGGACGCGGCCAGGGCGCGATCGCCATGCCGGGCTCGTCCGGACGGGCCCAGACGCACCTCTCCTGGGCATGCCCAGACTCGCTGTTCCCGGGCACGCCCGAACCTCCCGGGCACGCCCAGTCTCGTCTTTCCCGGGCATGCCCGCTCTCGCCTTTCCAGGGCTCGCCCAGAGCGCCCGGGCACGCCCAGCCTCGACTTGCCAGGCCGCGTCCAGGACGCCCGGGCATGTCCAGACTCGCCTTTCCAGGGCTTGCCCAGAGCGTCCGGGCATGCCCGCTCTTGCCTTTCCAGGGCTCGCCCAGAGCGCTCGGGCACGCCCAGCCTCGACTTGCCAGGCCGCGTCCAGGACGCCCGGGCATGTCCAGACTCGCCTTTCCAGGACTCGCCCTTGACACCCGGGCATGCCCTGTCTCGGTTTTCCCGGGCAAACGCCCCGGCATAAATGTGTATATATATTGCTGCCCGATAAACGGGCTTTTCAGAATACCTGAGCTGTTTTGTTTCAATAAAGCAACTCGGACGAATTCCGTCTTTGGTCGCGTCAATTCTTTCGACTCGCGTTGGAGCGCAGCTCCTTCACTGGTGACCTACCGACATGGACACGGCAGTGACTCTTCAACTGCCTACCTTCTGGGAGGCTCACGCGGCTGTTTGGTTCACCCAGGCGGACTCCCAGTTTGCCTTGCGAGGCATCACCGCGGACGACACCCGCTTCCACCACGTCATGGCAGTGCTCCGTTCCGCCACCGCGGCCCGCGCCCTGAGCCTCCTCGAGCACCCGCCGGCTCCTGACAAGTATGACGCGCTGAAGACGCTCCTCCTCAACACTTTCGCCCTCTCACCGGCGGCACGTGCACGGCGCCTGCTCGACCTGCCCGAGCTCGGCAACACGTGCCCGTCCGAGCGTATGGACTATATGCTCTCGTTGCTCGGTGAGCACTCTCCGGATTTTCTGTTCCGCGAGCTGTTCCTTCGCCAGCTGCCTCACCCGGTACGCCTCGCCCTGGCTGGCACGTCGATCACCGATCCCCGCGCCCTCGCCAGGGAAGCCGATAAGCGTGGTGTTATTACCACGCCAGGTTCGGACACAAGGCTCGGACGTGCCGACCCCCGTGCACTTTCGGCAATTCGGGAAACGGCCGGGCCGGCGTTCATTCCCAGCCATGAGCGCCGGCCACTCGGGCAACTTGCTTTTTATTCGGGACAAAGCGTCCGGGCGCGTTTCCTTTGTGACACCGGCGCCCAACTGAGCGTCATACCCGCCTCCGAGCAGGACAGGCAGGACGCCGTTTGCGGCCCCTCTTTGGTCGCTGCTAATGGCTCGGCCATACGCACTTTCGGCCCGCGCGACGTCACCCTCTGCTTCGGCAGCCAGCGCTTTCAGTGGACCTTTGTGACCGCCTGCGTCCCCATGGCTTTGCTGGGCGCCGACTTCCTCTGCGCGCACGGGCTGCTGGTCGACGTCAAACGACGTCGCCTTGTCAACGCCGAGACCTTCAGCTCCCTGGCGTGCACGATGAGCAGCTCCGCGCCGACCGAACTGGCGTGCGCCCTCCCGACGGCGAACGAGTTCGCTCGCCTGCTCGCGGAATTCCCGGCCCTCACGTGGCCGACGTTTTCGGCCGTCGCAGTGTGGCATGGGATCGAGCACCACATACCCACTACGGGCCCACCGGTCTATGCCAGGGCCCGCCGCCTCGACCCGGCCAAGCTCGCCGTGGCAAAGGCCGAGTTCGACGCGTTGGAGCACCTCGGCATCGTGCGGTGCTCCAATAGCGCGTGGGCCTCACCACTGCACATCGTGCCAAAGCCGGGGGGCGGATGGCGCCCGTGTGGCGACTACCGCCGCCTCAACGACGCTACCACCCCCGACAGGTACCAGATCCCGCACATCCACGACTTTTCCGCCCGTTTGGCGGGACGGGTCATATTTTCCAAAATCGACCTGATACGGGGATACCACCAGGTACCTGTCCGGGCGGCCGACGTCCCGAACCCTCCATTTCTTTCTTTTCAGCCATTCCTTTGTGGATTTACTGGTATGTTTAGGGTCATTGTCATGTTGCAAGGTCCAGCCTCGGTTGAGCTTCAACTTTCCGACAGATGGCCTCACATTATCCTCAAGCACCCTCTGGTACAATGAAGAATTCATAGTGGATTCTATGATGGTGAGCTCCCCAGTCCCTGATGAAGCAAAGCTGCCCCAAACCATAATATTTCCATAACCATGCTTTACAGTTGGTATCAGGTTCTTGTGGTCAAATGCTGTCTTTGGTTTTCGCCAAACATGTCTTCTGGTACTGTGGCCAAATAGCTCTACCTTTGACTCATCTGTCCAGAGCACATTGTTCCAGAAGTGCTGGTCTTTGCCTCGGTGTTCATTGGCAAACTTTAGTCTTGTCCTGATGTTCTTTCTGGACAGCAAAGGGTTCCTCCTGGCACACCTCCCATGTCGATCAAATTTGTGCAGCCTCTTTCTAATGGTAGACTCGTCCACTTTGACAGCAACAATGGCAAGAGCTACCTGTAGGTCCCGTGATTACATTCTGGGGTTCTTCGAGACTTCTTTCAGCATCTTGTGGTCTGCTCTCCGGCTGAACTTGCTGGGGTGGCCTGGCCTGAACAAGTTGGCAGTTGTTTGGAATGTTCTCCACTTGGAGATGATCTTCCGGACAGTCGAATGATTGATTTCAAATTGTTTGGAGATCTTTTTAAATCCCTTCCCAGACTCGTAGGCATCTATAACCTTCTTTCTGAAGGCCTCAGAGAGCTCTTTTGATCTCGGCATGGTGACACCGCACACATCAACAACAAGGAGCAAACCAAACTAAATGTCTGAGGTTTAAATAAGACAGGTTCCTCCAAGATCCTCTCTAACAATGTTCTAATCATTTGCACCTGAGCTGGTGCACCTGATTCTAATTTTAGGTATTTCAAGTAGTGATAAATGTAGGGGTGTACTTACTTTTTCCACATGCGAAATTTGCATTTATGTTTATTTAAATTATACAATGGACTACAAAATGTAAACGTTTCATGATATTTGTTATATTATATCATCTTTATCTATCAATATTGTTGAAATGAAGATCAAATAGCTGTATGTTGAAATATGTTGAAAAAGTCAAAACTTTACATGGGGTGTACTTACTTTTTCACATGACTGTACGTCTTCTTGTTTAATTCCAATCCTTTTCCCAATTGCAATATTCTTAATTAATACGTCTCCCTCCTCTTTTGTTTGTAAATAGCTCATATTTAATTTCCACTCCTCTATAAGTCAAAGCATTGTTATCTCTTCAGCAAGGAATCACTCAGCGCACAAGCGCACTGTATCGTTGGCAGGGCTCAATTGTTGTGGTTTCATTTTGAATTTGGAAGGAATCGATAACATATTACATTTCGATTTATTTTCTTTCTTAAATGTCAAAACGACTGGGTTGGCATGTTAGTGTTGTCATCAGAACCCCTGACTCATGATGCTGAGAACCCAGTTCCAAGTCCAGTATACCATATGTGTTTCTCCTTTCTCTATTAATGTCCCAGTAATTCGTGTAAACGTACATTGACGTCAAGTAATGTTTTTGTCCCGCATATGCTTTAGTTACTGGAGCTCCTCCACGAGCTTTAGATCAATGTTAAAAAAAAAAAAAAATCTTACTCAGTGTTTAAACTCTTTAAAGTGTGAAAGTGTCTGTCTGCCCGCTGGCCTTCAGGGATCCACCAAGCCCCTGTTGTGTCTCGGCAGTTTGATTAGGCACATTGAGTTGGTCTGCAGTCCACCATCCCTTCTTCAGACAAAGTGCCTGGGGCTCATTGTCTCCGAATATTCTTGTAATTCCCATGGAAGTATACTCGTCACAAAACCCTAAGGCTCTTTCCTCGGTCATGTCCAAACCAGCAGGTGGGCGATGAACTCCAAACAAGTATATTTTAAAGTCAAGGCACAAGTGGTAGGTTCCACACTTCAGATAGACCTCCCTTTTGTGTTGTGGCAGAACAGGAGATATGCATGTGCGAGGGCAATAGAGAGGTCTTCTTCTTCCTCCTTCCATTCCCCTGCCTGCCTCCATAATCCTCTTCCATCTCCACCCTCCCCCACTCCCCTTCATAACTCGTCATTCACAGCACTAGGTTGGTAACCATTGTACATTTTAGACACTATTTAAAATTGACTTCTCCTCTTTCCAGACACAGCTCCAATTCAGTTTATTTACCTCTCCAGACACGTTTGAGGCATTAGCGATCCTAAACAAACACATACAGTACATGCTTTTCCTTGATTCCCCACAGAACCAATATTTTCCCTCTTTCCTGACACATTTATTAAACACAAACACCTAATTTATTAAACACGAACACCACACATAAAAACAGGCAAGTGCTCTCAGCTTGAACTCGCCTTGACAGGAAGCGCAAGGAGCAGGGAGCACGGTGAAGAAGATTCCCAGGACGAAGCATGGATGACTGACAGGAGAGTGGGGTGGAGCATCGGAAGCTTACCGATGCAGAGATGCTCTGTGCGAGACCAGGCTCTGCCCCACTTAAGCAGGTAGAAAGGTGTAACTCAAGCGCTGTTCGCTGCCTTGGAACCGACCCAGATATCTGCTGCTGGAGAGGAAGAGCGACTTGCCTGCACTGAGGAGAATCAGAGATCTTTGGTGGAGGATGAGGCTGCATTACACTGCACTATATCACACCACAATATCACACTGACCTTCCCTCCACTTCCCCTTTGCCTAAGCAGATCAGGACCACTACTGTCTGTCGACGAGTCCATATCGTCCATATCTCAAATGTTTATGGATGATATGGATGAAACTAGGTGGAGAGGTTTGGTGTTTAACAAGGACTAATCGATTAGATTTTGGTGAATATCTGAATATGGATTTGGATACAATAATTATTTAATTTTTCAAGTGATTCTTCACCATCGAGAGATCGGGAAAAAAGCGATTATATAACATGATATTTATGGAAGTTGTGGACGAGTTATGACTAAACTTGGTGGACGAGTTGTTTAGGTGACAAGAACAAGCCGATTAGATTTTGATTCAGGTCCGAATCCAGATCCGGACTATCAGTGGGTTACTGGGTTACAAAACATAAACTGGTGAGCCTTGTTATTACCAGTTTGTGGAGGTTTGCGCTCCACCAAGTGCCCTTCTAGTTTATTTATATAATCGTAGTGACCTGGGGTACTTGATTAGGTGAGAGGTGATTGGTTATTCTCTCCATTCACATGCGGGAGATGTGGGTGGGTCTTTGTTTTTCATATATACAGTACTGTATATACATAATATATACACTACATGGCCTAAAGTATGCGGACACCCCTTCTAATTAGTGGATTCGTCTGTTTCAGCCACACCCATTGCTGACAGGTATATCTATATTGTTGCGGATCCCGTGTCTGTCGACGTACTGGGGGTGGGGGCGGGGGGGGGGGTTGGGTGGGGAGGGTTAAGATCCCGTTTCCCCACGGACACCGGGTCCATGGGCCGTCGACCGCGATGAAGCCAGCGCCTGGTGGGTTGCGGAGAAACTACAATCGCCAATCCCCCAACCACGGGCCACAGGGTTATCGACCATGATCCGAATACCTTAGAGACCACATGACCAGGAAGACCGGGGATTGAACCCCTCACGATCCCACACCAGTTCAATCAGGTGTGCCCAGCGAATCACCGACCCCAGAACGCGGTATGGGTCGCGTTATTACACTACGTTATCTACGGACCTAATCGAGCAGCCGAATTCGGTTTGAACGATGCCGGGTCAATGGGGAAAAGACACACACGAGCAGGTCGAGAGGAAGTAAAATGTACACATCTTTATTCACAAAAAACACAGCAAAAGGAGGAGAAGCAGGCTTATCATAAATTCTTACCTAACTATTCCCGACTCAGGTGCCTGACACACTCGCACACAGGGGATGGAGTCGCCTAGATGCGGTCATTTAATGACTCCAAATAATGAGTGGATACCAGAGGTAATGCACCGTGTGGCAGGCGGTGCTTATCACTCCCATTAAGGTACAGCGATAGCTGGATGGGATACCTTAATGGTGGTTCACCACTGATAGTATGGAGTCGTATAATGACTGGTTTATAACCAAAAGGTTTTCAGATTCACAAGTGTATGCAGGACTCACTGCGTTGCCCTGATGAAGCCCCAACAAGGGCGAAACCAGGTCGGTAACTGAGTTTTGTATGCACATGTGATAGTATCTGAACTAAGATCTAAATTACGCACTGTCAGATGGCTCGTCCGGAGCTTGGCAGGCAAGGCGTATGTACATGGTGGTGAGGTCATAGCGTGCGCTCATTAGGTTGGAGAACTGAAAGGTTGGAGAACTGAAATTATATTCTGATATATATTATACATAGATATATATTATATAATAAACAGAACTGGACTTACAAAATGACACCGACCCCTGAATGCTCAGTGCGAAGGCACAGGCACCTGCTAGAAGCAGCCGTGTTTGCGGCATGCGAGATCAGGTTTGTTACCTAAAATGGCTCAAACAGCTTCTAAAAGTAGCAGAAAATATTGGAAAAGTACTTGAGAGAAATGGGTGTGCTTCTGTACAATGAAAGAGTTGGAGAACTTTCTCAGGTGACTGAAAGGGCAGCTGCCCATACTGCAAAAAATCTCACGAAGACGTGGGCTGGTGCAAGGCCCGAGTGGACGGACATGCGCTTCACAAACCCCTGATGGATAGCTATCAGAGAGCGGAATTTGAATCTTGTGGGAGTGCCTTCTACATACATGGTAGGCTTGGTGTTTTATTTAATGGACATCTGCAATTGGAAAGACGATAGCAGAGGGAAAAAGCAGGTTCTGGCTCACTTCAAATTTAACATTGAAGTCAATGGGGAAAAAGGAAAAACTTTTTGACTAAACCCCAAATCCTTAAAAAAATTTCCCCCTATTTCTCCCTGCCCCATCTTTGCATTAACAAAGGTTAAATCCTTAATTCTAAAATATCCATATTTTCATTATGCTCATATAGAGAACCAACGAATATTTCCTCCTGTTTTAATTTAGGAAATAACCTAATTTTCTTAAAAGCAGAATCACCATTCTCTGTCTTTGGGAAGCCATCAATTAAAGTAGTTATAACAAAAGTTTCACCACTATTTATGGAGGTCTATAGTAAACTAGAGGAAGTAATGAAAGATGTAAAAGTATCAAAAAAGAAAACTCTTTGTACTGAAGCTACCGGAAAGGAGGATAAAACTATTAGTAGTACGCAAGGAGAAATTTGTATTTTTTTCAACAACTCTAAAGATGTAAAACTTGGTGAAATGAAAGATTTAATATATCGGGTGAAATGACATTTCGTTCAGTAGTAGTTAGGAGGCATTTTAAAATTACCTTTAATATCAAAAATGTAGTAGTTGAATCTGTTAATGAAAAAAAGTATATGGATACAGACTGTAATGTTTTTTTCTACTACTTAAATATGAGCATTTATACAACCGAAGATTTTGTGGATTATGATAGTGATAATAGTAATGATAGTGATACTATCTCTATTGAAACAGAAGACAGTTATAATAGTGAGGGTATGTATTTAAACGATAGTTATGAAGGTAGTTGTATCGATGATGATTATGAAAGCCCCGATTATACTGAAGATGAATTTTAGTTTAAGCAAAGTTTTACTTTATAAATATGATAAATCTAAACGATATAGCAGATGTTGAGCCTTTTGAATTCCCTGATACTCCATATGATAAATTGGAGAATTGTCCTGATTGTGATAGAGTAGGATTAAACACAGAGTCAAAGTCCTATAAACAATGTATATTCTGTGATTATCTTTTAATTAATGATTATAAAATATATAAAAAGAAACATAACTATTTCAAAATTACACCAAAAATGAATTACTTTACAAGATTAACAAGAAAGAGCAATCAGAGATCGCAGACCCTCACCAGGATGTGTGTTTCAGTGGTTTTTAAGGCTTTTGTGTTAAAACAAATATGGCGGCCGAACCACGTGACCGATGACGGCATTATTATTTTTTTCTCCACCAATTTATGCCTCCATGACGCTCAAGAAATTTCATCTTGATCGGATGAAGTTTTGTACTTGTCGAATTATGACGTCATTATGGAGGCACCTATGACATCATCATTAACATATTTTATTCCCCATGGAGAATTCTTTACAATGAGCCATGTCTCAATTTCTTCTATTCAGCGCTTTCGGAGATATAGAGGTGCAAAGTTTTGGTTTTTCCAAGATGGTGCCCATACCACGTACCCAATGACGTCATAATTATCATTAAAATAGTCTACAGGTGGAGTTGCACCCATGGTGGAAATTTCCTGTCAATCAGACCAACGGTTGCAGAGAAAATCATATTTATTCTGTGCGGGCAAACAAACAGACAGACAAATGAAAAATCAGTCAGAGACCGTGGACTTGCTGGACTGTACTTTTTTATCGGCCATTTTGGATCAAAATAATAATACATAAGGACATGGGTTGAATCCCTGCTTGAGAGAATGCCAACCCACTCCCCGCCATCACGGTCGTCTCTCCAACTCGCAATTCCACGAGATATGCGAAAAGGCCGACCCAAAACCAATTATCTTCTTTTTGATTCGTATATAAGCATCATTAAAAGTAAATAATGACCTCTGCCAAAGTTCAAATGACGTGGGTTTAATCACTAAATGAGAGAATTCCACATAGCTATTTGGGCGGTGTATAAGCTAACAGATCGCTGTCTCCATCGATCTTGCCAAGGCCGTAACACCTATTGGCTGAAAATCCTTTTAACTGTTGATTTGGTCGTTATTACAATGAAGGAAACACGTATCGGGAGTACATACGACATAGCGGTTGTGAATATGACAGCTCTGAGGCGTCTTTCGCTTCGCATCGCAGTGACGGCGTGCACCAACTGTAACTGTAAAGCGCGGCGTTACGCGCGCTGCTTGTGAGCAAGGAGGAAGCAGACAAGCGGTAACATATAAACGTCTTTATTGTAAGAGCACACTGTAACACTGAACTGCTCCGGGCTGGTCGCCCGGTGTATATCATGAGGCCACGCCTACCCCTCGGGCGTGGCCACCGCCCACTTGGTGCGTGGAATGATGTCACCACGCCAGTGGGCTTTTGTGTCCGCCACACGCGCCCCCCCAGAATTCCCGCGCACCTGGAGGGCCAGTTTGTGGGGCAGACGAATGACCCGGCCGAAGCGCCCCCTGGCGATCGGCGGCGTCCGGGGTGCAGGGATGCCAGGTGGGATGCCCCTGGCTGCCCCTGGGATGGGTGCAGGACCGGGGGGCGGCGTGGCGGCGGGGCTGGGCGGTGCCGGGGGTCCGCCCGCAGGAGGGCGGCCCCGACGTGGGGGTCGGGCCACTGGCGGTGGATGGTCCACATCGAGGTGGGCCGGCTTGAGGCGGTCTACCGAAACGCGGTCAGGAGTACCGCCGATGTCCAGGGTGAAGTGCTTCGCCCCGGTCTCCAGCACGCGGAAAGGCCCGTCGTACGGGGGCCGCAGTGGTGTCCGATGGGCATCGTGGCGGACGAAGACGTACTCCGCCGTGCGAAGCTCCGGGGCGACGTGCGTCGGTGGGTGCCCGTGGCATGCCGTTGGCGCGGGGGCGAACCTCTCGGCAGTTCGCCCCCGCGATCGGTGCTTGCAGAGCAGAGCGCTGCTGCGCAGCAGACCATGGTGCCGTGGAGTCGGGGAGGAACTCGCCCGGCACCCGCAGCGGTTGCCCGAAGGCCAACTCCGCCGCGGATGCGCGCAGGTCCTCCTTGGGCGCCGTCCGGAGGCCCAGCAGGACCCAGGAGAGCCTGTCGACCCAGCCGCCGTCGCGGAGGGTGGCCCGGAGCGCGGCCTTCAATGAGCAGTGAAATCGCTCACACAGGCCGTTAGCCTGGGGGTGGTAGGCCATGGTTCGGTGCAGCCGGACCCCGAGCCCCTGCACAACCGCCCCCCAGAGCTCCGAGGTGAACTGGGGGCCGCGGTCGGATGAGATGTCTGAGGGGGCGCCGAACCGGGCGACCCAGGTGGCGATGAAAGCCTGCGCGACATCGGCCGCCGGTGTCGACGCCAAGGGCACGGTCTCCGGCCACCGGGTGGTGCGGTCCACCATGGTGAGGACGTAGGTGAAACCCCGCGAGGGGGGCAGAGGTCCCACCAGGTCCACGTGGACGTGGTCAAACCGGCGTTCCGGCACCGTGAACGGGGCCAACGGGGCCTGGGTGTGCCGGTGCACCTTGGCGCGCTGGCACGCGAGGCACGTCCTGGCCCAGCCGCGGACGGCCTTCCGGAGGCCATGCCAGACGAACTTGTCGGCGATCAGCCTTTGGGAGGCCCTCGCGCCCGGGTGGGACAGGCCGTGGATGGCGTCAAACACCTGGCCCTGCCAGCCCGCGGGCACGATGGGGCGAGGACGCCCGAGGGAGACGTCGCACAAGAGGGCCGCGCCCGCGCCGTCGAACGGCACCTCGGTGACGCGGAGGCCCGTGACGGCGGTCCGCAAGGCCTGGACGTCGGGGTCAGCGGCCTGGTCCGCTGCCATCCGGGCATAGTCGATGCCGAGGTGGACTGCGTGGGCGATGGCCCGGGAAAGGCAATCCGCCACCGGGTTGTCCTTCCCCGCGACGTGCTGGATGTCCGTCGTGTACTCGGACACGGCCGAGAGGTGACGCTGCTGCCGGGCCGACCACGGCTCGGTGACTTTGCCCATCGCAAAGATCAGCGGCTTGTGGTCGACGAAGGCAGTGAACGCCCGGCCCTCGAGCAGATGGCGGAAGTGCCTGACCGCCAAGTGAAGTCCGAGCAACTCGCGGTCGAAGGTACTGTAACGGCGTTCGGGCGGGCGAAGCTGCCGGCTAAAGAACGCCAGCGGTTGCCAAGCTCCACGCACCCATTGCTCGTGCACCGCGCCCACCGCGTAGTCCGAGGCATCGGTGGCGAGGGCGATCGGTGCATCGGGCGCCGGGTGCGCGAGCATGGTGGCGTTAGCCAAGGCGAGCTTCGCGCCCGTGAACGCCGTGTCCATCTGCTCGGTCCAGGTAACGTCGCCTTTGCCCGGCTTACCTCGGAGAGCTTTGTGCAGGGGGCGCAGGAGCTGGGCGATACGGGGCAGGAACCGATGGTAAAAGTTCAGCTTGAACGAACCAGACTTCGGCCTGGGCCTCCCAAAATTCGGGAAGTTTAATCGCTATTGCCTTGTCGTTGGCCATTGCAATGGCGTCGTGTTCGGAAGGATCGCTACGGCAGATCCAACGTCGAGGGTCACCAGTAAAGCGCGGCGTTACGCGCGCTGCTTGTGAGCAAGGAGGAAGCGGACAAGCGGTAACATATAAACGTCTTTATTGTAAGAGCACACTGTAACACTGAACTGCTCCGGGCTGGTCGCCCGGTGTATATCATGAGGCCACGCCTACCCCTCGGGCGTGGCCACCGCCCACTTGGTGCGTGGAATGATGTCACCACGCCAGTGGGCTTTTGTGTCCGCCACACCTGTAAGATTAAAATCTGGCTTCAAGCCCCCTCACCACCCAAAGCCTTCAACCAGACATATTAACACGCTCCTCCCCCTTCATTTCCGTTCTTCAAAGCAAGGAGGTAAAAATTGTTGTATCGCAATTATATATTGCTAGCAACGGTACCCGCCCTAAGGGCGGGGCTTCAATTGGGAGGTGCAAATGATTGGGTGACCTTGATTTGGTGACCTTGAGCTTAACCTTGGGCCTAGAGAGTTAAACATTGGGCACAGTCTCTTCCAGGGCAAGGCAAATATGTGTGTAAAGTATGGCGATGCTATGTGCAACGATGTAGACGTAGTACTGCGCACAAACAGACGAACCAACCAACCAACATACTTTTCCGGCAAGTAACAAACAGAATCAAATGCAATACCCTCTCGGGCGACGGTAATTAAATATACTACAAATCAATGTTGCTAGGAATCAGTGGTTGCTAGGATAAGGCAGCATGCAAAAAAAGGTTATAGGTGACATTTATAACATTCCAAATACAGTTTGATCCAGAGGTAGGTATGTGGTTGTGCTGGGTAGTGGACATGTTCTATTTATGGAAAGATGCGCATGATTTAATTTATTATCATAAAATGGAATGAGCCATGAGATAATTATATATATATATATATGAGATAATACATTGAATCCTCTGGTGAGAAAAGTTTGAATAGTGATATTGCTTTGATGGGTTGACTGACTGCCTGGATGCAACTGAAGTTGTGTATCTATTGATGTTGGTAATCTACTGATGTGGATCCATGACCGAGGATGTGGATCCGCCATTTGGAGAGGTCTGGGTTGAAAGGATCAAAACCTCGAGGAAGAACGGTACCCAGATATTATCCGTGCGGTCGGGAAATCTGTCAATTGCTTATCGATTAAGGATCTTGCTTATGGTAAGATAACTTTAAGTAAGAGTAAGAGTGAGGTGTGAGGTTTACAATTAAAATAAAGTTGAATGTAGGATGTTGTGACATTAACATAATTTACAGCAATCCTTTGAATTATATTATGCTTTAGGAATAAGCTGATAGTGTACAATTAATAATTTAAAAAAGTGTCGTGTGTGTGTGTGTGTGTGTGTGTGTGTGTGTGTGTGTGTGTGTGTGTGTGTGTGTGTGTGTGTGTGTGTGTGTGTGTGTGTGTGTCGTTGATTGTTATCTCCATAATTTGGGGGGTTTTTTTGTTTTTTTTGTTTGTATACTGAATCGAGGCTCGTGAAAGAGCTAACATTTACTTCACAAACAAATCAACCAGACAAACAAAACACACAAAAAGAGGGAGCGGAAAACAAGATGGGGAGAGAAGGGGAACCACACAAACACAACATTTGAGAGCAGGGAGATGTGTGGAAGGGAGAGGGCTTGGGGGGAGGAGGCGTGGGAAGGGTGGAGGGAGAAGTATAAAACACAAGGGCACCAAGGACTTCCAGGACAGAAGTTGGTATTTCAAAAAAGTGGAATTGGGGTGAAATTAGCGGGGGTAGAAAAGATCAAGGTTTTGGATGGGGGAAGATAAGAGATGGTGGTGAACAGCAGTTTTAAAGACCTGGAGGGTGGAGTGGGATTGAAGAGAGTGAGGGAGTTTGTTCCAGAGGTGGGAGAAGAGAGGAATGAAGGAGTGAAGGTGAGCAGAGAGTCTTGATTTTGGCAGTTTGCCCATAAGAGGGTTGCAGGCAGATCTTGTGCGACCTGTAGGAATATTTGCGGGACAGAGCCCAGAGAGAGCTGGGGGGGGCAAGGCCAGAGAGGAGTCGGTAGAAGATGGAAAGACCACCAACCTGCCTGCGGTGAGTGAGTGAGAGGCCCTTGGAGTTAGCTTCATCGCGGGAGATTCCAATGATTCTGAATGCTTTGGTTTCAACAGCGTGAAGATGAGCTAGGTGTGAGGCAGGAGCACCAGCCCAGAGGGGAGAGCAGTATTCCATTGAGCTGCGGATGAAAGCCTTGTATGTGGTGAGGAGCTCAGGTGTGCCAAGGAAGGACTTTGCACGACGGAGGATGCCCAGTCGGCGACTGGCTTTGGAGGCCAGATTTGAAATGTGGTTTTCCCAGGAAAGATCATGGCAGATAGTGAGACCCAAAAGCTTGAGTGACAGAACTTCTTGGAGAGGATTATTCAGAAAGTGGATGGGAGGGTTGTCCAGTCGGTCTTTTCGGAGAGACATCGTAAGAGTGTGAGATTTGTCAGGATTGAAAGACATGTTCCACTTGTTTGCCCAGTCTGTGATTTTGTCCAGGTCTGCAGAGAGTGAGGAGGCAGCAGACTGCCGATCTGAGGGATGAAGAATGGAGCGACAGAGAGTAGAGTCATCAGCAAAGAGATACAGAGGATTTTCAAGAGAGTCAGAGAGATCATTGATGAAGACCAGAAAAAGCACAGGGCCCAGAACACTGCCTTGTGGAACTCCAGCCTGAACAGGAAGAGGAGATGAGAGAAACCCATTCAGGGCCACACGTTGACTACGACGAGAGAGGAAGTCCGCCAGCCATGCGTGGAGATTTCCATTGATACCAAAAGAGGAGAGTTTGGTGAGCAGAGCGGGGTGCCAGACCGTATCGAAGGCACGTGATATGTCAAGGGAGACTGCTCTAATTTCCTGTTTGGCATTGAGGACCTCCATCCATTGTTGAGAAAGCAGAAGCAGCATGTCCAGAGTAGAGTGTCCAGGTCTGAAACCAAATTGATGATCAGAGATCAAGCCATTGGAGAAGAGGAAAGATTTCATATCTGAAGCAATGATGGATTCCATGACTTTGCTGATAATTGGGAGAAGGCTGATTGGTCTGTAGTTGCTGGGATCTGTTTTTACACCTTTTTTGTGCAAAGCGGTGATGTTGGCAGATTTCCAAGCAGATGGAAGATGACCTTGAGCAAAGGAGAGGGTGAAGAGAACAGAGAGAGGGAGTGAAAGAGCGGAAGAACAGGATTTTAGGACCCGTGGGCTAATGCCGTCAGGTCCAGTTGCAGAATCCGAGTCAAGGGTTGACAGAAACTTTTCCACCTTGTCAGGAGGAAAGGACACAGAGTCCAGGAGCAGCTGGGTACGACTGGGTACAGTGGGTACAGAGAGGGATGGGTTTGGGACAGAAGATTTAGAGGCAAACACAGAGTTGAGGCATTCAGCTTTTTCAAGCGCGGAGTCAGCCGTGTGGCCATTTGAGGTGAGGGAGGGGATGGAGGGGGAACAAACACCAGAAACAGATTTGACCAGACGCCGCCAGGATTTGGAGGAGGGAGACAGATATGAGAGTTCGGTCCTGAAAACGGAGAGATATTGTTTCCTGGCTCTCCTGAGGGTGGACACACACTTGTTTTGGGCTTTGTGAAAGGAAATGAGATTTCCTTCCATTGGATTTTAGAATGTGGAACGGAGTCCTCCCAGGGGTCCCAGGACTCGAAGTATCCACCTCCTTTTCGGTGAAGGATTGTGATTCATGGGCTAAGTTGTGAAGTTGTGGTGTTCTCAGAGTTTTGCTCCAAGGGATCTTTTCAGGATCGTCACTGAGGCCCATATAGCCAGTAGTTCATTTGTGGTAATGTTCCCAGGGATGGTTTTGAAGATCTCTGTAAGGGTTTTCTTTATCATTCCCATTGTCCCAATTATCACTGGTACAATTTTGGTGCTCTTCAGCTTCCAGAATCTTTTCACTTCATCTTTGAGATGTTGGTGTTTGGTCATTTTCTTGATTTATGCATTAGTTAGACCAAATCAATGGGTACTGATAACTCAATCAGCAATGCTGTATTTTTTCTTTTTGTTCCTGAGTACTGTTACGGATTCGTCCCTTCCGCTGTGGTGGTTTTCATCCACTTGAAACCCTTCTGGTTCTATGTAGTAGTATTATTATTGGGGTTTGAAGGAAACGGCGATTATGGTTATTGTTGTTTAAAGGAAATGGTTATTGTGGTTAAAAGGTTAAAAGCGCTCATGGAAAAACGAGACAGGAAACAGGATCATGCACTGGAAGACATCGAGCGAAGAAGAGGAGGGCGTGAGGAAGAAGTGGAAAGACGTTTTTGTTGAAGCTCCGTACCGAGGGTGGTCGAGCGTACATCGCGAGTGAACTTTGAGTCCTTGAAAGGAATCTCGTGCGATTGGTGTTATCGCTGGAGTAGTGAAAAAGCCTGCGAAGTCAGGTACAGGCGTGTGGTTCCGGAGAATCCTCGCCTAAAGGCTTTAGCTCGAGCAAGAGCCGGCCGCCATTGTGGATCCTCGCGCCTCGTTCACTGGACAAGGTTTTTTGCCGCGTCCGCTGGTCTCACCCTCCGGTGGTCTGCCGGGGCTGAGTGGGCACTAAAGCGGCGTCTGAAGATTGCACTGCGGTTCGCTGATTGAACAGTGCCTGTGCACGACTGGATCGCATCTTTGGGAGTTCCCTTTCCACTGCCCGTTTGCTGTGGGTGTGGATCACGTGACAGTCCACGCCTTGCCTACACCTCCTTACTCGCCATCGCCCCTTCGCCGCATCTCCGCTGAGTTATAGAGACATTGAGGGGTTTCGGTCACATTCACTGGGAGTGCTGTGAGTTATGTGACTTAGGGGTGGTACCATCCTAAGATATATTGATTGTCTGGATTTGCTATCATTATTGGTAATGTTATTCCTGTGTGATTTTTAATATATTATTGGTTTGTTTATAACCATTAGAGTGGTTTCCTTATTATATTGATTTCGACACGGAATAACATATATTTCTGTTACGTGTTCCTCCCCGATTTCCTGGTCTCGGTATGCCTCCGAACCCCGGGAGGAGCCACGGCTCCCGGGAAGAGCCATATATATACTTTAATGGGGGTAGAGCACTGTTGTGTCGAAGCAGACTAGCTCACCCCTCCCAGCCCGTTTTGTCCTGTGAAGAGACAACTTTCTCCATTTGTCTTGTTTCAATCCAAGCGGCTGGTTGTTCTGCTTTTGTTTTCTTTGTGTAGCCCCTACCTCGAGTGGCCTAAGGCTTTGTGGCAGACATAATCCCATTTAAAAATATATATATATCATGTTACGGCATGGAGTGGGCTACTCGTCAGGATCTGCTCAATCTCCGGTCCTGAGGTCGCCGGTCACGGCTAACTTCACTGTCCGGCAGGCTGCTATTCAACCACAAACGCCAATCAGTCTATCAGATCTCCCAAGATCTTCCGTCTATACCGTTTACCTGAAGCAGAGGTGGTTGATTTGACTGGAGATCACATCCTCGATGCATGTCTGCTGATGAATTTAATCAGGGGGGGGGGGGGGCTACTGAGTGGAATGGCCAGACACGCACTGGTTATGTGATGGAGCCAACAGTGAGGAATAACGTCCTGGCTAACACTAGTGTGGAATATGCTGTCTCGATGAAAGGGAAGACATCTCAGACAGATTGGAAGAACAATTCATTGGGGTTTATTTACAAGGGGGGTGAAGGAGGGTCATCGGGGAACATTTATAGAGGTAGTTTTATTGAGGGTTGGACAAACAAAACATGCAGGGGAGTATTTATTTATAAGGGGATCGCAATGTACAAGCAACAAGAGACAAAGTACAATTACAAAGTAAACAAGACGATGGTGCCAATCAGACACACACCAAAATTATTTTTAGATAAGCAAAGAATGCAGATGATCTGGTGTTGATTGCGGAAAGTATGGATGGACTGAAGGAGAAGATGAACAAGTGGAAGGAATGTATGGAGACAAAAGGTCTGAAGGTGAATATCGGAAAGACGAAGGTGATGGCAAGTGGTAAAGCATGTGGTGAGGTGGAAAGAACTGGGAAGTGGCCATGTGCTGTGTGCAGGAAGGGTGTCGGAGTGAACTCCATTCAATGTACAATGTGCGCTGAGTGGGTTCATCAAAAATGTAGTCATCTGAGAGGGTCATTAACCAGTGTGGCAGCTACATTCAAATGTAAGGTGTGCACAGAGGGAGCTGCAGATTGAGAAAATGTTGAGTTGGATCTTGGAGATGGCATGAAGCTGGAAGGTGTGAAAACATTTTTCTACCTCGGAGACATGCTGAATGGAGAAGGTGGATCGGACTCGGCAACGGTTGCTCGAGTGAGATGTGCATGGAAGAAGTTTCGGGAACTGAGTGGCGTGCTGATGATGAGGGGAGTGTCGTTGAAGTTGAAGGGAAAGGTGTATGCTGTATGTGTGAGAAGTGTTATGATTTATGGGAGCGAGACATGGGTAATGAACGTAGAGCAGCAACGAAGGTTGGAAAGGGTGGAAATGCGAATGGTTCGGTGGATGTGCGGAGTATCGTTGAGAGAGAGGAAGACAAATGATGAATTGCGAAAGATGATGGGAATAGAGCCTGTGATTGATGCTGTGAAGAGGAACAGGTTGAGATGGTTTGGTCATGTGTTGAGGAAGGATGAAAGTGACTGCTTGAGAAGAGTGATGGAAATGAATGGGGAAGGAAGTAGATGACGGGGAAGACTGAGAAAGACTTGGCTAAATATGGTGGAAGAAGAAATGCGGGCAAGGTGGTTAACAAGGAGAGATGCAGAAAATAGGGCAAAATGGAGAAGATTGTCATGGGGACCGCAAGGCTAACCCCCGATCCAGCAGGGAAAATGGCCTTAAAATGCATGTTGTTGTTGCTGTTTGTAAGCAAAGAAGAAAGAAACAAAGTGAGGCTTGGTCCGACCGAACCTGACCTGAAGCGGACAGATGTGTCCACCATGTCCCTTTGCTAGGGTAAAGGTATGAGGGATTTAAAAAATCGCTGATGATTATTGGGGTGGGAATTGTGACTGGAACCGCGGTCTCTTCTGCACTCCGGGACCACAAATCGTCCGGGGCAAACTGCACCCTGGTCCTTCACCAAGCGGTCTTCACAGGTATAATTTTTTAATGATAATTATGATGTCCTTGGTCACGTGGTGCAGGCATTGTGAGTTGCCAAGTACTCCCCATGGGGAATAACGTATGTTAATGATGATGTCATCAGTACCTTAATTATGACGTCATGATTCCACAAGTACAATGCTAGATCCGATCAGTATGAATTTATTTTTCACGCAATTGTTGGTCCGAGTGACA
Source organism: Myxine glutinosa (assembly GCF_964187855.1). Lineage (NCBI taxonomy): Eukaryota > Metazoa > Chordata > Myxini > Myxiniformes > Myxinidae > Myxine > Myxine glutinosa. The sequence goes on from NW_027617096.1 coordinate 140,895, forward strand.
CGAAATTTTCACCATAAGAGCATCCTCTCCTGTAGAATTGTATTGATAATTATGACATCAAAGGTCATGTAGTTATGGGTGCCATGTTGGAAAAACTTCGCACCTTTATATCTATGAAACCGCTCCATGGAACAATTGAAACGTGGCTCATTGTAAAGAACTCTGCAAGTGGAATAAGTGCTGTTTACAATGACGTCATTGGTGCCTTAATTATGACGTCATAATTCGACATGGACAAGCTTAGTCTGAGCAGTTTGAAATTTTCTGAGCATGATATACGCAACAATTACATTAGATAATATAAATTTATGATGTCATCGCTCACATGGTCTGGCAGCCATATTGGATCAAAGAAAAAAAAACCTTAAAAAACGAGTTGGCTCGCACCACGTTGAGTGCGCAAGGTAATTATTCGATAAATAAATTTAGTTAGGCAAAGTGTTTGAATTGTTATGCAACAGAGAATCATCAGATTTCTCTATAAATCAAACTTATTCAATTTTATGTGTATTTTTTTAGCTTTACCACTTTGGAGTAGCTTGTGAAGACTATATATATTAAGTTTGATTTGAAAGCATCATGTAAAATGCTCAGGTGGCATCACAATGGGAAAACTTTGGAGGGTGGTGAATACTTTTGCAGGTCACTGCATATACCAGTGAGCAATGTTTGCAGAATGCAGTCAACTACTCGGGAGCATCCGACCTGCAGACATAATAAATATAAGCTTTTTAGATTTGATGAAGTGGTTTGTGAAAGAGCTTTATATGTGAAAAAAGGTAGGTTACAACGATATGTCAGGCAAAAGACAAACTAAAAATGTTCCTATCTCGATAACTAAAGGTAGTGGGGCGGCTTAGCCCAAATATTCAAAAGAATTGTGCATTTTGTGATACAAGCACCAAATTTGGCACACTAGTAGACTATCATATTATGAAAAGATCTGGATATTGGGCCATCTCAGATTCAGAGATTTGATTTTTGCAAGATTTGCAGATTTTGCAAGCTGAGATTGCAACGCCAGGGACGGCCGACTCCTTCCTACGAGCTGCCCACGTCACCCGCACAAGAAGAGCTCATCAAATCACTGCAGCGGCACTGCACATCCTGCAACACCGTGCGTATGAACGCCACTGTATGACATATGCTGATGATGCAGAAGACCTGCCTGAGTTCGAAGACTGGTGTCACCAGAGAGGAGAAGACATTCCCAACTTTCAGTACTGGGCAACTGTGCTGGAACTAGAGATGTTGGTACTGGTCGACGTGCGTTCTCTACGGCAGGCTTCATTCACGACGTACCTTGATGCCCTGACGGAACTGGTCCCATGGTTCCATGCCTTAGACCACACACACTATGCCAGGTGGGTCCCTGTTCACCTGAGGGACACGGTTGCACTCCCAATGAAGCACCCAGATGTAGCCAGAGAATTCAGGGCTGGCAACTTCACTGTACAGAAGACGAAGAAGGTGTTCTCTTCGATCCCCATCGAATCGAAATCTTGCAAAAATCAAATCTCTGAATCTGAGATGGCCCAATATCCAGATCTTTTCATAATATGATAGTCTACTAGTGTACCAAATTTGGTGCTTGTATCACAAAATGCACAACAGGTTTGCTATGCTGCTACACTAAGGTAATTTACTAGTTGCTTTGTTTTTTTGTTTTTTTCTGGAGTTATTTACATGATTTAACAAGAACGGCATCGATGGCGCACGTAGAGCACATGATACCGATCTGGATTTGGACCTCAACCAAAATGTAATCAGCTTGTTCGATCTTGTCAACTAACCAACTCATCCATCAAGTTTCGTCATAATCCGTGCACAACTTTTTGAGATATTGTGCTCAGACAAACAGGCATGGGTGAAAACATAACGTCCGTCCACCTTCAGCAGCGGAGGTAATTATCACCCTTCAGTAGACCAATATACTGCACCACTCCATGGCAATATTTTCCGACCCCCTTTGCTTCATCCTTTTCATTTACAATTCCCAAGTCGACCATGTTGTCCCTTCCAGCAATGGGCCCATGAGATTTGAAGCACTCAAACCACGGAGATTTACTTTCTATGTATTATCCTGCAGGGAAATAAGCACCGCAGCAGCAGAGATATGTTTGTGAGTTTATCGTGTAAATATATATTTATATAGCCTGGTGTTGGCTTAGCGGTTATGGTGCCGGCTTGGGATCCTAGGATCCTGGGTTCGAATCCCGGTCGATCGTTGAATTAACGCCAAGGGGGTTGACTCAGCCTGTCATCCTTCCGAGGTCGGCAAATTGAGTACCAGCTTGCTGGGATGAATGAGCCATTCGGGTATCCTGCGTCGGAGTGGCGACCTGTTCATGATTGTGCCCAATAGCCAAGGAAACTGCTTCGGAAACTCTATGCATCGTCACGGTGCAGAAGGAATGGGCATCATATATACCCGGTCAATGAGGCACACTTGTGACCACATATATACTTGAGATTGTGGGGGTTGTTGCCAGAGGAGAGATGTTCTTTGTGTTGAGGTTTGTGAACGGTGCAGCTTGCACTGAGTGCATGCTCAGTAGCATTGGTAGCAGGAAGATACAAGTGACGGCATGATCAGGTGCTGGGGTGGTAGTGCAGATGGTGCAACAAGAGGTGATGAGATCGAGAGAGAGAATAGTGGAGAAGGAGACTGATGGGGGAGAGAAGGAGACTGATGGGGAAAGAGGAGGAGGTGGAAAGCAAGAGGGCTGTCAGATGCTTGTGATTGGCAGGTGGTGGCAGACCTAAAGTCACAATTGGTATTCCCAGAGGAGATCTGTGTGACAAGGTTGCGGCCTGACATTGTCATCTGGTCAGGTGCAACAAGACAGGTCATCTTAGGGGAATTGTCTGTACGTTGGGAAGAGAACATGGAGGAGGTGCACAAGAGGAAGAGAGGAAAGTACAGTGAGCTGTAGGTAGAGTTTCAGGAGAAGGGTGGGCGAGTTTTTCCTCTCAGCCATTTGAGGTGGGGTGCAGAGGGTATATTGGAAATTCCTTTTCTGAATTTCTTGCTTGGCTTGGAGTGTGTGGTACAGAAAGAAGGAGGATGTGTGACAAGGTGGTCCAGGTTGCCTTGAAAGGCTCACTGTGGACATTGAGGAAGTTTATGGAGGCACGTTGTGCGGTGTCGGTTGAGGTTGTTGGTGCTAGTCCATTTTGGAGGTGTGTGTGTGTGTGTGTGTGTGTGTGTGTGTGTGTGTGTGTGTGTGTGTGTGTGTGTGTGTGTGTGTGTGTGTGTCTTGCAGGAGTGGGTGTGTGTGTCTTGCAGGCAGGAGTGGGTGCGTGTGTCTTGCAGGCAGGAGTGCGTGTGTGTGTCTTGCAGGAGTGGGTGTGGTTTTGCATGAATGTGTTTTTTGTTTGAGTGGTGCATGTTGTAAGGGTAAGTAGTTGGTTGTTTTTTTTATTTTGGTTTGTGAGTGAGTGGATAAGGGGCTGTGGATTCTTGGAGTGGAGGCGGTTTTGTTGTTGTAGTCTGTGTTCTCACTGGCTGAGGGTGGGGGGTATGTACGCATCCAGGTGTAGCTGCTGCATGTGGAGGCATATGTGCCCCTGCTGGTCCACCTTAGCCGACCATATCGAGGTTGAAGGGCCGAAACGGGATGATGCTGAGGACGTCGACTGAGGAGGACCCGTCAGTGAGCCACACTTGTGACCAGGTGTGTTTTGAAATCATATATCAATCCTCTTCCCCCCCCCCCTCCCTCCCCTCTTCTCCTCCTCCCTCCCTCCCTCCCTCTTCTCCTCCTCCCTCCCTCCTCCCTCCCTCCTCCCTCCCTTCCTCCTCCCCCCCTCCTCCCTTCCTCCTCCCCCCCTCCTCCCTTCCTCCTCCCCCCCTCCTCCCTTCCTCCTCCCTCCTCCCTCCCTTCCTCCTCCCCCCTCCCTCCCTTCCTCCTCCCCCCTCCCTCCCTTCCTCCTCCCCCCTCCCTTCCTCCTCCCCCCCTCCCTCCCTCCTCCTCCCCCCTCCCTCCCTCCTCCCCCCCCTCCCTCCCTCCTCCCCCCTCCCTCCCTTCCTCCTCCCCTCCTCCTCCCCCTCCCTCCCTTCCGCCTCCCCCCTCCCCCCTCCCTCCCTTCCTCCTCCCCCCTCCCACCCTTCCTCCTCCCCCCCTCCCTCCCTTCCTCCTCCCCCCTCCCTCCCTTCCTCCTCCCCCCTCCCTCCTTCCTCCTACTCCCTCCCTCCCTTCCTCCTCCTCCCCTCCCTTCCTCCTCCTCCCTCCCTCCCTTCCTCCTCCTCCCTCCCTCCCTTCCTCCTCCCCTCTCCCTCCCTTCCTCCTCCCCTCTCCCTCCCTTCCTCCTCCCCTCTCCCTCCCTTCCTCCTCCCCTCTCCCTCCCTTCCTCCTCCCCTCTCCCTCCCTTCCTCCTCCCCTCTCCCTCTCCCCTCTCCCTCCCTCCCTCCTCCCCTCTCCCTCCCTCCCTCCTCCCCTCTCCCTCCCTCCCTTCCTCCTCCCCCTCTCCCTCCCTCCCTTCCTCCTCCCCTCTCCCTCCCTCCCTTCCTCCTCCCCTCTCCCTCCCTCCCTTCCTCCTCCCCTCTCCCTCCCTCCCTTCCTCCTCCCCTCTCCCTCCCTCCCTTCCTCCTCCCCTCTCCCTCCCTCCCTTCCTCCTCCCCTCTCCCTCCCTTCCTCCTCCCCTCTCCCTCCCTTCCTCCTCCCCTCTCCCTCCCTCCCTTCCTCCTCCCCTCTCCCTCCCTCCCTTGTCCCTCCCTCCCTTCCTCCTCCCCTCTCCCTCCCTTCCTCCTCCCCTCTCCCTCCCTTCCTCCTCCCCTCTCCCTCCCTCCCTTCCTCCTCCCCTCTCCCTCCCTCCCTGCCTCCTCCCCTCTCCCTCCCTCCCTTCCTCCTCCCCTCTCCCTCCCTCCCTTCCTCCGCCCCTCCCTTCCTCCTCCCCTCCCTTCCTCCACCCCTCCCTTCCTCCACCCCTCCCTTCCTCCTCCCCTCCCTTCCTCCTCCCCTCTCCCTCCCTCCCCCCCTCTCCCTCCCTCCCTTCCTCTCCCCTCCCTCCCTTCCTCCTCTCCTCTCCCCTCCCTCCCTTCCTCCTCCCCCTCTCCCTCCCTCCCTTCCTCCTCCCCTCTCCCTCCCTCCTCCCCTCTCCCTCCCTCCTCCCCTCTCCCCTCCCTCCCTTCCTCCTCCCCTCTCCCTCCCTCCCTTCCTCCTCCCCTCTCCCTCCCTTCCTCCTCCCCTCTCCCTCCCTTCCTCCTCCCCTCTCCCTCCCTTCCTCCTCCCCTCCCTTCCTCCTCCCCTCCCTTCCTCCTCCCCTCCCTTCCTCCTCCCCCTCTCCCTCCCTCCCTTCTCCCTCCCTCCCTTCTCCCTCCCTCCCTTCTCCCCTCCCTCCCTTCTCCCTCCCTCCCTTCTCCCTCCCTTCTCCCTCCCTCCCTTCTCCCTCCCTTCTCCCTCCCTCCCCCCCTCCCTCCCTTCTCCCTCCCTCCCCTTCTCCCTCCCTCCCCTTCTCCCTCCCTCCCTTCCTCCTCCCCTCTCCCTCCCTCCCTTCCTCCTCCCCTCTCCCTCCCTCCCTTCCTCCTCCCCTCTCCCTCCCTCCCTTCCTCCTCCCCTCTCCCTCCCTCCCCTTCTCCCTCCCTCCCTTCCTCCTCCCCTCTCCCTCCCTCCCTCCTCCCCTCTCCCTCCCTCCCTTCCTCCCCTCTCCCTCCCTCCCTTCCTCCTCCCCTCTCCCTCCCTTCCTCCTCCCCCCTGCCTCTCTTCCTCCTCCCCCCTGCCTCTCTTCCTCCTCCCCCCTGCCTCTCTTCCTCCTCCTCCCCCCCGCCTCTCTTCCTCCTCCCCCCCTGCCTCTCTCTTCCTCCTCCCCCCTCCCCACCAGTCATTCTCTGTGCAAACCCCCTCCTTTTACCCCCATCCCCTTCTGGCCAGATATATCTGACATATTTCCTTTCGAATCTCCCGCGCTAGCGCAGGCCGATCCGAGGACGGTGACTGACTACACTAATGGCGCACATACGAGATTTTGCCTAATTAGTATCGAGGAATGAGTGCAGCTGGGGGTGGGAATTAAAACGGGAGAGGAAGGTAGGAGGCGAATGGCGCACAAGCTTGTTGTGCTGTCTTGTTTTTGACGCTTTGTTCGTTAGTTCGAGCACGCCTCGTACCCCCTTTAATTCGTTATAATGAACACTCTTAGCGAAGACAGAAAGGTCGCGCGCGCCTGTCTCCTCCGTCTCGCGGACGCGCGCTCGCGCGCCGTCATCACGTGACTCGCTAGGTGCAACGGCTGAGCAGGTGCGTGGATGGTCGCGTGGCCCGTGCTTTAATTGGCGCGGCGGTTACGGCAGCCACCCGGTAATCACAGGGTTCCTTTTTTGAAATCGCAACATAATGCGCGACGGAACGTTGGCTGACTGTCCAGTTAATTGCGCCGGTGTCTGCCCGTGCGTGCGAGGCTTGCGGAGTTATGTGACGTCCGTAACTGGGGTATTCACAAGAAAAGTCAGCAGCAAACGGCGCCAATTACCGCCGGAGAAACAAAAAGTGCTGCTTGGGGTCTCACCGTGAGGATAACAACTGAAACACTTTACAGCACATTCCCCTGACCTTTCGTTAATCCGTGTCCATTGCTAGAATTGCAGTGCATGAAAGAAGCAACAAATCGGAGTGATGAAAAGCAAACTCTCCTTGGCTCACCCACCTGTTCACAAAAAATAATAATAATATATAGTTGTTCCTTTTCGAGGGGTTTCAAACGCAGGAGGAGGTCATAGGCCAAACAAGCCTGCACTATGGTGGCCTAAACCATGATTATACCTATAGTTTTAATCATTTCGATTTGGGAGGCATACGATGTCCGGTTACAGCAACACTATAGTGTAGGCTGTTATGTCATTTCGTGTTTTTTTTTTGTTAAAAGCAAAATTCCACTTGATTCCTTGTCTTTGGGGTGTCACATGTTCGAAAAAATAGGTTGTTAATTTTTTAAAACGGATTAAGGGTGTCAAATCCAAGATGGCCGCCAAAATATATAAATTCCATTAAAACTGGTATTCTGAACACAGTATGAGGTCCAAATTAATGATAATACCCATAATTTCAATACCAAGGAGTTCAAAAACAATTAATTTCAATATGGCAGTAAAATTCAAAATGGTGGAAAAATCCAAGATGGCCGCCACTTCTTAAATAACCACAGTACAAAAACTTAATGTTCTTGATAACACAAATTGTGAATGATGAAATAGGTCCATTTTGGTGGTAATGCCCACATAAGTAATGCTAGGCCGTTGGGGAAACATGTTACTGATTCGTTGAAATCGGTGGATGCCAGCCATAGTGAGAAATAGTGAGAAAAATCCAACATGGCTACCACTGTTTTACACAAAGGTCCACATTGCTATAACAATGATAGCGTAATGTAATTTCCTGTTTGACCATATTTAAATATTCCTGTCTCACAATCATCCGTTTTACCTTCCAAGTCCTCGTGTTCATCTCCCACAATGTTCTGAGCTGATTGTTCATTGTTGCTACAGCCATAGTTCAAACAGCTACAGACCTCTGTGCATGGGAGTTTATTGCTGCGGCAACTACAGGAGTTTCCTTTGCATCCTGAATTGCAGCCACATTTTACCAGCTTAGTCACGGCCTCTGGTGCTGGAGGGTTCAAACACATCACCGGAAGAAATCTA